>NC_056608.1:168609-252413 GCF_018340385.1 Cyprinus carpio
TAATAATTTAATAACACTGTTAAATGTAATCGCAAATCTCAAAATAAATATCCATTCACCATACTCTACATTACAAGGTTGTGATGTCTACATTTACGAGCTGTTATTAATTCACAAAAAATATTAAAATGTAATATGGCTGATTTCTAAGTTAACGGCCATAACATAAAAAATAACTCCTGGTTTCGGACAGGTTTTAATGACAAAACCTGAAACAGACCTTGAAAAATTTCTTCATGTCCTCCAAATGATTATAAAAGGGTGCCAGGACTCTGGGCTCCTGTATGCCGCTGTCAGCGCGTCGAATCAGCTCCTTGTATCTGTGAAACATGCCCGTCGGATCAGACCAGCAAACCTCCTTAAGATGATAGAAACGCCCGGAGCACCAGTCATCCTCCCTGCATGAGAACAGAGGAGCACAGCCGATCACGCAGGCAGCTCTGAAGGAATCTGAGGGTTAAATCCCACATCTGTATATCTGACCTGTCGTACTCGATGAAGACAGCAGGTGCATGCTGGAACAGGTCTCGGAGCTCGGTGCTAGTGCACTCGGCGGACAGGTAACGATACACTGTATGGATGTGATCGACTGTAGTAGTGAAATCTGCTCCTTCAGGATCCTCAGACGGATTTTCAGACACCTTCACGCACCAACGCTTCAGATAGCCAATCATGTCCTTCACATGCACAGTGTGTCTCATCCCTGCATTAACATCAAACACCAACAGAGAGATTTTTTATTGTATCTTAAAGCATTCTCTTCAGCTCATCAAGGCTGTATTTATTCTATCAAAAAACTGTAAACATTGTGAAATATTATTACAATTTAAAATAGCTGTTTTCTATGAGAATCTATGTCAAAACTATTTATTTCTGTGAATTTTCAGCATCATTACTCCAGTCTTCAGTGTCACATGATCCTTCAGAAATCACTCTAATATTCTGATATGCTGCTCAAGAAACATTTCTGATTATTATCAATGTTTATTTTTGTGGAAACTGATACATTTTATTTTTCAGGATTCACAGATGAATCGAAAGTTCAAAAGAACAGCATTTATCTGAAATAGAAATCTTCTGTAACATTAGAAATTTCTTTTTTCCGTCACTTTTGATCAGTTTAATGTGTCCTTGATGAATTGAAGTATTAATTTCTTTATTTAAATGTATGCATACTTGAATATTTATATTTTAATAATTATTTCTGACTCCAATCTTTAGAAAAGTAGTGTGTGCACCAAAAAATGAGGGCGCATTAGTCAACAGAATTCTTTTTTTTTGTGCATCAATTAATTGCACATATAAGACTATGAATGCATTAAGTATGCATTACTTAAGTATGCATCAAGAAAATTAAAAGGGTTTATTTTGATTCCATATTGACTACAAATCAATACTGTGTAATACTGAAGCTATGCGCTATTAGGATCACATACTGATCAGCAAGGTTTTAACTCGGCTCTGTCTCATAACACAGAGTTGATTTTAATTCTGAAGACTGGCAATCCGTACCTATGGCTCTGGTGAATTCACTGGGCATCTGAGCGCCATGTGCGTAATCGACGTGGGAGCCGAGGAGCTGGTGCACTTCTGCAGAGAAGATGTAGACAAAGTTGGGCTGTAGGTAGGAGACGGGTCGGCTCTCGTCCCACGGCGGTCTGCGAGCGGGAACCCAGGACAGCTGCGTGAGGTGATGGTAGAAGGAGGATCTGACCTCCCTCACGGAGCGGCCCTGACTGTCACAGACCTGAACCCGGAGGTACTGCGAGTACTTCTCTCTGTAACACAACACGACAGGCTCTCATGCACAAGAGGCTTTGCATCAACATATAAGAGATTGTCCCATGCATTTTAATGCAACTTGTAAATGTTGCATTATATCCAACTATACATGCTTATCATTAAAATTTTTTTTTTTGTTAATTTCACTTACATTGTGTTTTACATTGCAATGCAAAAAAAAAAAAAATACATCTTTCTACTGCATTTTCTTTACTGGTTACATGCAAAAAATTGAAGAAAAAAAAGTGTTTTTCAGAAATGAATAACTTTATGAGTGGTTTAATAAATTGGTAAAAAAATATTCTCAATTATGAATTAGTTATTCACTTTAATGAATTAATTGCTAATTCCATCAGAACTCAGAACATGTTTTATGACTATGTTTAGTTAAATTCATTCACATTTTGCACTGTTAATATTTTAATTTTGAAAAGTTAATATATGGAACAGACCAGTGTTATTTTAAAATCATTGATACATCATAATAGCTTGATAATATTTTCATTAAGATTATATTTTAATTTTAGTTACATTTTTAGTAATTATGTTATTGTATCTGTCATTTTTATTAGTTATTTTTTATGTCTATATATTGTGTTTTAATAATTTTTAGTTTGTTTGGTGTTAGTTATTTTAGTACTTTAGGTTAAACTTCTTTTTATATATTTTAATTCAGTTAATATTTATTCTATGGTTATATATATACGCACACACTAATACACACACAAAAACACACAAACAAAAACGACTTACAGTGCATATTAAATTAAATTAAAATAATGCATTTAGCAGACGCTTTTATCCAAAGCGACTTACAGTGCATTCAGGCTATCAATTTTTACCTATCATGTGTTCCCGGGGAATCGAACCCCCAACCTTGTATTAGCTTTTATTTTTTATATTTGCATTATTATTTCAATTAAATTCAATAGACTTCAATAATAAAAATATTATTACATTTATATATATATATATATATATATATATTTTTTTTTTTTACATGTTATATATTATATATATTTTTTACATATATATAATATATATATTTGACCTCTATTTTTTAATTTTTTAATTCGTCAGATTAATTTCTATTGTTTTTTATATATATAACAACAAAAAAAAAAAAAATATATATATATATATATATATATATATATTATATATATTAGGGCTGTCAAATGATTAATCACGATTAATCACATCCAAAATAAAAGTTTTGTTTACATAACATATGTATGTGTACAGGGTATATTTATTATGTATATATAAATACACACACATAAATTATATACATGTTATGTTACATGTATATACATTTATATATTTATATTCTTATATTTTATATTATATATAAATATATTTAATATATAAACATAACTTATTATTCTTAAATACAGGTCCTTCTCAAAAAATTAGCATATTGTGAAAAAGTTCATTATTTTCCATAATGTAATGATAAAAATTAAACTTTCATATATTTTAGATTCATTGCACACCAACTGAAAATATTTCAGGTCTTTTATTGTTTTAATACTGATGATTTTGGCATACAGCTCATGAAAACCCAAAATTCCTATCTCAAAAAATTAGCATATCATGAAAAGGTTCTCTAAACGAGCTATTAACCTAATCATCTGAATCAACTAATTAACTCTAAACACCTGCCAAAAGATTCCTGAGGCTTTTAAAAACTCCCAGCCTGCTTCATTACTCAAAACTGCAATCATGGGTAAGACTGCCGACCTGACTGCTGTCCACAAGGCCATCATTGACACCCTCAAGCGAGAGGGTAAGACACAGAAAGAAATTTCTGAACGAATAGGCTGTTCCCAGAGTGCTGTATCAAGGCACCTCAGTGGGAAGTCTGTGGGAAGGAAAAAGTGTGGCAAAAAAAACGCTGCACAACGAGAAGAGGTGACCGGACCCTGAGGAAGATTGTGGAGAAGGACCGATTCCAGACCTTGGGGGACCTGCGGAAGCAGTGGACTGAGTCTGGAGTCGAAACATCCAGAGCCACCGTGCACAGGCGTGTGCTTTTGAACCAGAAACAGCGGCAGAAGCGCCTGACCTGGGCTACAGAGAAGCAGCACTGGACTGTTGCTCAGTGGTCCAAAGTACTTTTTTCGGATGAAAGCAAATTTTGCATGTCATTCGGAAATCAAGGTGCCAGAGTCTGGAGGAAGACTGGGGAGAAGGAAATGCCAAAATGCCTGAAGTCCAGTGTCAAGTACCCACAGTCAGTGATGTCTGGGGTGCCATGTCAGCTGCTGGTGTTGGTCCACTGTGTTAATCAAGGGCAGGGTCAATGCAGCTAGCTATCAGGAGATTTTGGAGCACTTTCATGCTTCCATCTGCTGAAAAGCTTTATGGAGATGAAGATTTCGTTTTTCAGTACGACCTGGCACCTGCTCACAGTGCCAAAACCACTGGTAAATGGTTTACTGACCATGGTATTACTGTGCTCAATTGGCCTGCCAACTCCCCTGACCTGAACCCCATAGAGAATCTGTGGGATATTGTGAAGAGAAAGTTGAGAGACGCAAGACCCAACACTCTGGATGAGCTTAAGGCCGCTATCGAAGCATCCTGGGCCTCCATAACACCTCAGCAGTGCCACAGGCTGATTGCCTCCATGCCACGCCGCATTATTTATTTGAAGGTTGACTTTTTTTGTATTAAAAACACTTTTCTTTTATTGGTCGGATGAAATATGCTAATTTTTTGAGATAGGAATTTTGGGTTTTCATGAGCTGTATGCCAAAATCATCAGTATTAAAACAATAAAAGACCTGAAATATTTCAGTTGGTGTGCAATGAATCTAAAATATATGAAAGTTTAATTTTTATCATTACATTATGGAAAATAATGAACTTTTTCACAATATGCTAATTTTTTTGAGAAGGACCTGTATATACATGCATGTGTGTGTATTTATATATACATAATAAATATACATATAAATATGTATAAGTATACACACACATATTATGTAAACAAAACTTTTATTTTTGATGTGATTAATCGTGATTAATCATTTGACAGCCCTAATATATATATATATATATATATATATATATATATATATATATATATATATATATATATATATATATATATATATATATATATATATATATATATATAATGTATGTAATGAAAATGTGCTACACATTTCCCGCCTCCTCTTGTGATATGGCATGGTAGGCCAGATCAGAGGTAATAGTTTGGGAATCTCTAAATGCATAAACTTGTGAATAATCTGTGTTCAGTTGGGCTCACAGTGTAGTACCAGCAGCACAGCAGAGCGGGTGGATGTGGTTGTGTTTAATAATGGAACTGGAGCATAAAGCGGGCCGCTGTGAGGTGGTTCAGACGAGGCCAGCAGACAGAGGACAGTGTTATGAGTCACACCGCAGCAGTTTCATGAGTGCATCTGAACAACCGGTGCTGTACGTCTCCACGAGAGCATTATAAAACCAAACCACCGAGAATAGATTGATGCATGTTTCCCAAATAGCATCTGACGTGGTTTTACAGTCATCATACACAGTCCATTAAATAACCGGGCCAAATCCGTCCATGCAAGCCCAAACAGAGCACAATATTTTCTCCTTTTTAAAGCTTATGAGATCAAAAAAGATCAAATGCAGATGGTGACTCTATATGCCAGACTAATATCCATTTCCTACACGCAGACAGAGAGTCTGAATAATCTGGACTAGAGAGCTGTTAGCAGTAAATGTGGCAGATTGAGCATAAGTGGAGTGGATTTCTCCTCAAGCAGCTGTGATTTGTGAAGGATTAAGGCATTACGTCTACAGTGACATGATGAGAGTGAAGCACAATCCTAACAAATGCATTATGACAGCATCTCCTGTGTTGCTATTTGTCTGCAATTCTCCACCGCTGCTAAATGTCCAAAACCACGCAGAAGAAATGAGCTTGTAGTCTAAACGGAATGTGATGAGGAAAAGAAAAGTAGCAAATAATTGCCAAATAACATGTCTAAATATGCAAAAACAATCATACAGCATGACCAGCAGTCTAATTCATCAACAAAACAGCTGATTTTATTCACTGGAAACTCTGGTGTTATTAGTTTGAATTATTCGGACATTAAACACAAAATATTAAAATTCCACTGCTAAAATTCTACACTATCCTGTCTAAATAAATAAAAATAAATATTTCCATTATAATATCATTATGTACAGTATAAAAAATTATATTTTAATTTATTAAAGATTACTTTTAACAGTATTATTATAATATTAGTATTAAGAAACAACAATTAAGAAAAATAATTATAATACATTTTTATATAAAAAAAATATAATTAAAAATAATTAAAACAGAAATGTGTGTGTGTATAAAAAAATACTTTTAATAAAACTATTAAGACTGTAGAGTATATAAAAAATGGTCATGGCATATATTACAGATTTTTTTTATTAAGTGCTAATTTACTGTGCAGCTATATTATGCATGTAATATATGAATAAATAAATAATTTATTATAAATATATAATTTATTATAAATATTTGTATTATATTTCTTATTATATATGGAGTAATAAGATTATAATATACAGTATAATTTTTATATTGATTAAAGATTGCATTTAACAGGATTATTAAATTAAAAGTATCATAAAGTATTAGAAGACAACGGAGATCATTTAAATATATATATATATATATATATATATATATATATATATATATATATATATATATATATTAAATATCAGTTCCGGGCAGATATTACAGATTTTTGCCTTTATATGCATGTGTTATAATAGTTGTAGTGTGTAAAAAACACTTCTATGAAGTATCTGTGTCTGTGTCTGTATAACTCAATGAATAGTTTAGTGTGGAGCTTGTGTAAAGAGTGCTGATTTACCCGGTGTCCCAGTTCTTGTCCAGAAGGCTGATCAGCGCTTGTCTCTGCTGTAGTTTGCTGTCAGCGGTCAGATGATCTGCAGTGGCCAGCGTATGAAACTCAGCGCAGTGCTGATCCTCGATGACATACGGCCCATCCGCGGGCCTGGACCACAGCTTGCTCTCCTCTGCCCACGGGCTGGACGCCTGACACACACACACACACACACACACACACACACACACACACCAGGTTATTTACACTCATCTGCCGATGACAGCGTCTGGATGAACAGTCAGTGCAGATTTATTAGCAGATCCTGCACTCTGACCTCTGAGCCTAAGATGTTTACAGTACAAATACACATACAAGACACACAACACATCTTTCCAATGCATTTTCTAGTTAAATGCATTCACATTTTTATATTTTCTGTATTCATTTTTATTTTAAAGTTTTCTTTTTTAAATGTCTATACAGTTTTTATAGGCTTCAGTTTTACGTTTGTCTATTTAGTTTTATTTATTTTAGTACATCAAGTTAAACTATTTTTTTTTTCATTCTAGTTAATCTTTATTTTGTAAACTAACCAATATTATCTGGATATTTGAATGTTTTAATTGCCAATAAATGTCATCTACTGTCTTAAATACAAAGCATTTCAGAACATTAAAATACTGACACTTTCGGACAGCTAATACAAAGCTAAATACACAGAAAATCCTTTTTTATACTGTACATCGTAATTTTTAATTTCCAATAAATTTTAAAATGACTTATTTTAGTTTTTAGCGGTTTATTTTTAATGCATTTAGGCAAATTAATATACATTTAAATTTAATTTTAATTAATACACTTAAATGTTTGAATTGATTACATTTTTAATAATAAAAAAAAGTTGCATTCTATGGTGCAAAATTTTAATAACACTAATTTTATTGATTTTATACTGATTTCTACTGGTTTTATTTATGCATTTAGAAAAAATATTATATATTTTAAAATTTTACTTTAAATTACCAATTTTGTTATTATTAAAATTTTACAAAATTTGTATTTATTAAATCTTAATGTTAAATGTTATAAATTATATGGTGCATAAGGGGATGCTATTGTAATAACATCTTGATTTTATTTTTATTTTTAATATATTTAGACGAAATATTATAATTTTATTTTAATCACTACATTTTAATTATTTACATTTTAAATTAATACATTTTACGATTTAATTATTACATTTTAATTTCAAATTGCATATATTGTATCAAATCATGAAGACAAGCCAGACTTTAAACCAAACTAGTAAAAAGTGGACTGTGTTTTCTTAATATGATTTTTAAAGCACTGAGATGATGTGTGTGTGTGTGTGTGTGTGTGTGTGTGTGTGTGTGTGTGTGTGTGTGTGGTGTGTGTGTGTGTGTGTGTGTGTGTGTGTGTGTGTGTGTTCAGGCACAGTTAAAGCCACATTTGAGCGATGGAAAATCAGATCAATGTTTACTGTGGTTTATGGTTGCATAATGACACACGTCTGGAATTTCTGAGAATTTTGAGCGATGTGTTACTGAAGAAACTGAAATTATCATGAGAGAGGATGTTAAACAGCAGGTTCGAGGAGTTCAGCTTCCACTTGCCCTTTTTATTACAACCAGTTAGTGTCAGTTTTGCTTGCAGCAGAGAGAGCAGGGATTGGCTGAAACAGAGGCTGCTTCTGATCTCTCTGTTGTTCTGCACACGTAACATGCTTCGTTAGTTTTCCTCGCGGTGACATGCTCGAGTCTGACAGTCACACACACACACACACACAGATCCGCAGCCCGTCTCACCAGCTCAGAGACGTTGAAGGTGCGCTTCTCCTTCCTGAAGATGAGCAGGTCTCGCACTCCCAGTGCACTGAAGAAGTCTCTCCATCCGCTCGCGTCTCGGTCGGCCCTCAGATAGCAAGCGTCCAGCAGCACCCAGTCCACACCTACCACAGCGACACAACTGCTTATGAAACACCTCCATCACACTGCATTACGCTCCGTGCTCATGCACATCTCCCTACAAAAGACTTCCGGTTCACTGCTTCATTTCAAGAGCGAATCAATTATTTGGGCCAATCACAGATTTAGAACTTTATTGCATTGCACATGCTGATATTTCAGTAGGTGCACTTTTTGAATCAAAAAATCTAAATATGCAAAATCAGTCATACAGCAATGATTACAGGAGCAGATCTATTTCAAGAACTGGAGATTGGATTATTATTACATTTAAATATTAACATCCTACACTATTTTGTCTAAATAAATACAAAATAAAAATCTAAACTTTAAAATTGTAAATTCAGCCATCACAAAACTATAATGTACAGTTTTAACAAATATGTTTTATACTTAATTTTTTTTTTATTATTATTATTATTAAAAAACAGTTACACTCTATTTTAAGGTTTGAGGTTAGGGTTTGGCTTAGGGTTGCATGCATGCAATTATGCATAATTAATTGTTATTATAATAGTAAGTACAGGTAACATGTTAAACAAGGACACCTTAAAATAAAGTGCTATGAAAAAAAAATGTTTTATACTTAATTTTTTTTAATTATTATTATTAAAAAACAGTTACACTCTATTTTAAGGTTTGAGGTTAGGGTTTGGCTTAGGGTTACTTGCATGCAATTATGCATAATTTATTGTTGTTATAATAGTAAGTACAGGTGACATGTTAAACAAGGACACCTTAAAATAAAGTGTTATGAAAACATTTTTTTTTTTTGTAATTATTTGTGTTTACCGGGCAGCACACTGGGAAGGTGGATGTTGCCGTATTCTTTGGAGAAGTGGATTTTGTGCTCGGCGGGGCAGAGGAAGCCCTTGTTAGTCAGCACAGGGAGGTGTGTGATGAGGCTCCTGTAATCCTGATCCTGAGAGTGCAGTTTGATGAACACCAGGTAGCTGATGACGATGTCCTCCGGCTTTTTCTAGAAGGAGAGTGAATTAAATAAGAACATGATGAACATTCATAATAGATGACAGTACACAATGCATTTCACACGCTTGATTCGGTTTCAAACATCCTGAGCGGTTATGAATCACCCAAGTACTTGTAAATCTTATTCCAACTTGGGTGTAATTCAGTTTAGAGGACACAGACTAAGCAAGCTGAGCTGTAAGAACTACAGATGCATGATATATATCTGCACCTTACTGGTTACTGGCCAATATTATACTAGCTGTCATCTACACTAAAACATATTTAAATTAAAGATTTATGTATAAGGTTTACATATAAAATTTCCATCCATTTGGAACACACATATTTAACAAACTAATAAACTTAATGTGACATTTTTCAGTCATAAATAAAAATTTTTGCACTCAAAAAATCATGCCATAATTTATCATTAACTATTTCAATCTATTTGATTGTATTTACATAATCATATTTTCAAAACGCACATTTTATATGCAATTAAAATAGATAAATCTTGGTCTAAATGCTCAAAGTTAATATTTTAAAAAAGGTAATAATTCATTAGCGCTGTTAAATATAATCTTTTGTAAATTTCAAAACGAATGTCAATATTCAAATTTCATACTGTGCATTCTGATATTTTGAATCCCAAATACTTTTAAAACGACTGATTTTAGTTTTTAGTGTTTATTTTTAACGTAATGAGACAAAACAGTTAACATTTTAAATGTATTTAATAAATTAATACATTTTGATTTTAATGAATGCAATTTAATTAATTATGTACATTTCAATAATTGTAATCACTGATCTCAGTTTTCAGTGTTTTATTTTTTGTATTTAGACAACATATTATACATTTTAAATTTTATTTAATTGACTAAATTACACGCAACTACTAAATTAGCACATTTTTAATTACATTACATTTTAAAATTGCATATAATTGCACATGAATTAAATGTTTTAAACTGTATAATACCATGAAAATAATTAGTGGCTTATCAGTACAGTCCAGGATTTGAATATCATGCATCTATAATGTGAACCACTGGAAGCTGAAACTAATGACGTGGAGTTTCTTAGAAAGGCCTGAGGGTCTTCTCTTATGACGCAAATGCAAATGGTTGAATTAAATAGAGGTGGTTTGGCTCAGTGGTTAAAGACTGGGATTGGAAAAAGTGGAAAGTGTGCAGGTTTAAATTACATTAGAGCCATTACTATTGGACAGCCGTTCATATATGTGACCCTGGAACACAAAAGCAGTGTTAAGTCTCTGGGGTATATTTGGAGCAACAGCCAAAAATACATTGTATGGGTCAAAATTATAGATTTTTCTTTTATGCCAAAAATCATTAGGATATTAATTAAAGATCATGTTCCATGAAGATATTTTGTAAATTTCCTACTGTAAATATATCAAAACCTAATTTTTGATAAGTAATATGCATTGCTAAGAATTCATTTGGACAACTTTAAATATGATTTTCTCAATATTTAGATTTTTTTGCACCCTCAGATTCTAGATTTTCAAATAGTTGTATCTCAGACAAATATTGTCCTCCTAACAAACCACACATCAAAGGAAAGCTTATTTATTCAGCTTCCAGATGATGTATAAATCTCAATTTCGAGAAACTGACCCTTAAGACTGGTTTTGTGTTCCAGGGTCACATATTAAGAGCACTTTGGGTAAAAGAGCGAGGAGAAGCGTGTCTGACCTCCCAGGCTTTGCTCCTGAGCAGCGGGTAGATGTGCTGCTGCAGGACCTGCTGCGGCTCCAGCTCGTGGACGTTCAGTCTCCGGAGCAGCTCCCGCACCTGCGAGTTTCCCAGTTCATCCAGACACGCCAGCAGCCGCGGCTCCACGATGTTCAGGTCCTGGTACAGAGCCTGCAGATCTACAGAGTCAGGAAGCATGAGTGCACACGAGCGGCTGTGTGACCCACTTCCCAGACACTCTGGGCCCAACACTGATGTTTAATTCATCCCTTCCCTGCTTTTAGCAGATGTATGTGACTCTACCCGACACACAGCGTCAGCATGGCTTGTTTCCATTCAACTCAATTCATATTTAAACCAGACGAATCTCTTATGACTCATCTGACAGCAGCCATAGAAGAAAACGAGTCGTTTATTAACGTTCAAAAGAAAGCGAGTGTGGGAGCCTGCTTCAAAACTGAGATCAGAGGTAAAAGTAAAGACTTTAGAGTACAAATTCATCTCAAGTTGGCGTTTCATTCATAAAACTACCCCCCTTTTTTTTTTTTTTTGACTGCAGTGACGCACGCAGTGACTTGCTCGAGCGCTTTCTCTCCTGTGACTCAGTCATTGATTCAGGGAATAAGCAGATGAAGACGATCATTCACTTTGCAGACAGCTCCACAGAATCTGTCTGCATACGAGAGCAGACATGAAAAACAACTGCTGACTGAATACAAGACTTAATAAACATTTAAGCGACAAGAAACTGTTTTAGATTTACCAGTTCTACAGAAGCCAGATAAACGTGGATGTCAAGCATGTTTAAGCTTCCACTGACCATATCTGATCTGCTCTGTGCATGTGTGTTGATCATGTTTATATGTGAATAAAGGCCTTAATTAAATTTGAATATAATATGACAGTGTTTATATCTCTTCAGAAGACTTTTAATAAACCGCTGCATTTATATGGATTACTTTTACAATCTCGTCCTCAACTTTCTGAAGCATCAACGTTTTTTTTCCCATCGACTTTTAATGGAGGAAATTAAATTTCGAATGCTACATTAAAATATCTCTCTCTTTATGGTTTATTGATATATTTAATCTATAAGAAATACTGAATTTAAGAATGGCATGATGCCATTTTTTCATGTTCGATACAGATGCCACGAGTGCAACCTTGAGTATCTATGTGTATGTGTAAATATATATATATATACAGTACAGACCAAAAATTTAGAAACATTACTATTTTTAATGTTTTTGAAAGAGGTTTCTTCTGCTCATCAAGCCTGCATTTATTTGATCAAAAATACAGAAAAATTTTTGATATAATATTACAATTTAAAATAATTGTTTCTAAATTTATTATACTTTAAATTATCATTTATTTCTGTGATGCAAAGCTGAATTTTTAGGATCATTATCACATGATCCCTTTAGAAATCATTCTAATATGATGATTCATTATCAAAGTTGGAAACAGTTCTGCTGCTTAATATTTTTTCAGAACATGTGATACTTTTTTAGGATACTTTGATGAATAAAAAGTAAAAAAAAAAAAAAAAAAGAAGCTATGTTTTTAAAAATATAAATATTTTGTAATAACAATATACACTACTGGTCAGTAATTTGGGGTCAGTAATTTTTTCTTTCTTTCTTTTTTTTTTAAATAAAATCAATACTTTTATTCAGCAAGGATGTGTTACAATTGATAAAAGTGATAGTAAAGAAAATATATTATTAGAATATATATTATTAGAATTTTTATTTTATTTTGAATAAATGCAGTTCTTTTTAACCTTTTTATTCATCAAATCTATGAGACAGCAGAACTGTTTCCCAACACTCATAATAAATCAGAATATTAGAATGATTTCTAAATGATCATGTGATAGACTGGATGTTACATGTGAACACTGAAGGCTGGAGTAATGATGCTGAAAATTCAGCTTTGCATCACAGGAATAAATTATTTTTTTTTTAAAGTATATTCAAATAGAAAACTATTATTTTAAGTTGTAATAATATTTCACAATATTACTGTTTTTTTTCTGTATTTTTGATCAAATAAATGCAGGCTTGATGAGCAGAAGAGACTTCTTTCAAAAACATTAAAAATAGTAATGTTTCCAAACTTTTGACCTGTACTGTATATATATATTATTTACTTATGCAAAAATGTATTTTATTTATCTATAAATACATTATTAATAAAAACTATTTTCATTGTCGAAGCTGAGCAAAACCAGACAATATTTACATTATTGTAATAATGCAACAATATGTAACTGTATGAAAGGTTCCACTGCAGGACTGGAATACTGAGATGTTGATGAGTTACCTGTTTGAGCTTGTGTCACATCACTGAGAGGAAAGAAAACTCCCTCCTCAAACGTACTCAGAGAAACCACACTGCCGTTGGCCAGAGGGATCATGGGAACGTCTCTGAGGGACTGGAGCAGGGCGGCGTCAACTTCATACTCCGGCTCCAGCGCACGAAAGTCACACACCAACAGCCTGGCCAGCTTCTTCAGATCAGGCTCTGAGCAGACAAGACAAACACACGATCACAAAACGGCTGATCAGTCAGAAGCTGCAGGTTTCTGCACACCAATCACAGCAGACCTGTCTTGAGCCGGCCGTGTTGCACGAGCTCTCTGGCCATGGCGCAGGGTGACGGTGATGATCTCGTTGGCTCTGAGGCGCGATGAACGCCCAGCGCGGTTTAGCAGCGAGCTGGAGAGACGCGACTGCAGCGCAGGATGCAGGTAAGACAGACTCAGGTTTCTGCACAGATCCTCTCCTCCAATCACGTCCTGGATCAGACGGTCCTGACACACGGCCAGCTGGGAAGGCTGCTTGAACTCCACTCGGCCCTCTAAAGACAGAGGGTCAGTTTATGCTTTAATCACCGTAAATATCTGCTTGAATGCCCCACAAATATAAAGGACAAAAACTAAATTTATTAAGTCTGTTGCGATTAAAACAAAATGTGAAAATGAATGAAAACTGTCGATTTTTTTAGATAATAAAAAAAAAAAAAAAAACAGAGCAAAGTCAGAATTCAGAGGAAAAAAGTCAGAACTGCGAGACATAAAGTCATCACAATCGCAAGATGTAAAAAGTCTGAATTGTAAGAAAATCAGAGTTTGTCAGAATTCAGAGTTAATATCTCAATTCTGAGAAAAAGTCTAAATTGTGTCTTTTGTGATTTATTTATTTTATTTTTTTGGTCAGAAGGTTTTCTAATGCATATAAGGCAATAAACTAATTGATAAATGGTTCTTATCTTGTTTTGTCTGTGTAGCTTTTCCCAAACACATTTATGTATTTAATTAATCAACATATCAACAGCAATAATCAACAATAATGCTTTTTTGTCATAATATTGCAGCCCTACTCTGTAATGAGTTTTTTTTTTTTTTATAATTTTATTTTTAAATAAAATTTAATAATTAAATTTAATTATAATAATAATTATAATAATTCATTTAATTTAACTCACTATTCTAATTCTATTTAAAAAAAAAAAATCTAACTACCTTTTTAATCTTTTTGTATTCTATTTTATATCATTTATTATACAATTATAAAAAAAAGACCTCTAACACTAGCTTGCTCTATTCTTTTTCTATTCTATCTGTTTTCTTTTTATTTATTATATTATTTAAAAGCCCTTGCTACGTATACAGTGTTTAGGCTAACTGAGACTTATAGCACTTGTATATCATTGCTCTTTTGTTGTTTTTGATTGCTTCCATTGTCCTCATTTGTAAGTCGCTTTGGATAAAAGCGTCTGCTAAATGACTAAATGTAAATGTAATGTAAATGTAAATAAATATGCTTTATGCAGGCTAATTACATTATGCAGTGTTATGTACAGTAAATACATAAATGCCACCTTTGAGCAGCACTGACTGATTGAATTATTTGGTTAAACTTACGTATTTGACAAAAAAAAAAAAACATTGCATACATTTAAGTAAGGTAATTATAACATTTTTACCCCAAACAAAGAAAAAAAAAAAAGAAAAAAGCCAATTAAATCAATTCCAAGGGGCAAATATTGTCCCTTAAAGGAACTCTGGTATCTACCGCTGTCCTCTTTGGAGGAAGGCAAGCTTTGCCCTTCAGCAGCTGGATGATCTGATTGGCCACTGGGTTGAAGAAGTCCAGGATCTCACTGGGTTGAGGGATGAACTGCATGAAGTAACAGAGGCCGCCGAGCCCGCTGAACTCTGGGTGTTGCTGTGGGATTGACATTGCATGCGCTCATTAGGGCTAGAAATGTTCATTTGGATGACGCATAAAGAAAGCCAATGCCATTTTTATTCTTTTTCCATGCTCCTTAAACAGACTGTGAGCCTTGACCTTCATCTGAAGCTGGAGTTTAAATGCTAATGCATGCAAGGAACATCATATTCCACTCCGTTCTTACACTGAAGACGTCCATGGCGTGTACAAACAGCTGCGGGATCTCAGAGCGAAGCCACTGGTTCCAGGAACTGTCCCTGTCCACATCCTCTCTGGAGGAAGGGATGTCAAAATCACCTGCAACGAGGAACACATTGGTATGTATATATCATAGTATTTTCTGATTGCACTTTTATGTCTATTTAAAGTTTCGGTTCGTGTTTTTTTTTTTTTTTTTTTGGTCTATATGAACAGTTTTTATTTATTTTTATTTATTGTCAGGGTTTATTATCATTAAACTAAACCCTAAACTAAATCTAAAACTAGAACTAAACAGCCTCTGGTGGACAAAACCATAAATGTTTAGTACTTATACAAATTTAACATTAAACGAAATAAAAATAAAAACATAAATGTATTTGATTTCAGCTTGATCCTAATAAAAACTATACAAAAAAAAAAAAAACTAAAAAAAAAAACAAAAAAAAACAAAAATAAAAAAAAAAATAAAATAATAAATAAATACATATTTATATAGAAGTCTTTACAAAAAAGTACTAAATAAATATAGAGGAATATATATATAGCCTATATCTATATATATATATATATATTTCTAGGCGTTTGTGAGGATTATATTTGGTAATATTATATAATTTAAATTCTAAATATGAACCATAATACAATAAAAACTATAATAATAATAATAATAATAATAATATGAATGACACCAAAAAATAACACTGGTTATTTAGTTTTAGTTTATTTAGTTTTAGTTAATTTATTACTTCGAGAATAATCACCTAATGTGTGACTGATGTGACATTCAATAAACGTGACAACATCAGGTAGACGGATAAGCGTGATGCACACATGCACGTGTCAAACCTTGGATGATGAAACGGAAACCGAAGCTGCGAAGTGGAAGAAAGGCAAAGACGGGCTGTTTCTGAGGCTTCACATCACAGGAAGACGAGTCACTGAGCTGGAACGCCAGAGCCAATTCTGTCGACTCCACGTCCTCTTTAATCTACACAGAAACACAGACACACGCTGAAGACACGCAGCGAATCAGGTGGCAATGTCAAGGTAGAAACTAGAGACATCATGATTTAAAAAAACATCCTGTTTTCATCCTTATTTTTTATATAATTATATATAATATAGGAATGCAACTATACTATTTTGGCTAAAAAAATAAAAAAAATTATAAAAAGATGTATAAAAAAATTATTAAAAAATTAGACCTTGGATGAAAAAAATAAATAAAAAAAAAAATAAATATAAAAAAAAATATATATATATATATATATATATATATATACACACACACACAGACACACACACACATACAGGTGCATCTAAAAAAATTTGAATATCATGGAAAAGTTCTTTATTTTTTGTAATTTAATTCAAAAAAGAAAAAAAATTCTAGATTCATGCACAAAAAGATTTTTTGTTTGTTTTTATTCTGATGGTTGCATAGATTAATCTAATTTTTTGAGATACAACATTTTTAATTTTTCTAAGCTGTAAGTCATAACAAACAAAAAAAAAAAAAAAAAAACCAAAAAACATTAAATATTTCAGTGCAATGAATCTAGAATATAACAAAGTTTTCTTTTTTGAATTAAACTACAAAAATAAAGAACATTTCCATGATATTCAAAAGTCAAATTTTTTCACGATGCACCTGTATATATATTATATATCTATATATATATATATATATATATATATATATATATATATATATATCATTATATTATTTTTTATATATTTAAAACGAATCATTAAGTGCTTCAGGAGCATCTCTAAATTTAGATAGATATTAATTTATAGATTTCCTAAATTACATTTAGCAAGGTTGTTATTGAGGTTATTAAGTGATCATTATAGGATGACAAATATAACTTACATGTTTAAAACAGGGAAAAATGTAATTCATTTCCTCTAATTTCTAAATAAAATATGATTAAAAAAACTAAGAGTTTGTGGTCTGTAAGATTTTTTGTAAGATTTGTTGAAAGAAGTCTCTTCTGCTTTCCAAGGCTGCATGTATTTGATCAAAAATACAGTAAAAAAAAAAAAGTTAAATATTATTAAAATTTAAAATAGTTGTTTTCTATGTGAATATATAGTAAAACATAATTTATTTCTGTGATCAAAGCTGAATTTTCATCATCATTACTCCAGTCCACAGTGTCACATTCAGAAATCATTCTAATATGCACATGTGCTGTTCAAGAAACATTTCTGATTAATATTATTATATTAAAACAGTTGTGCTGTGAAAAACTTCTGCGAAAACCATGATGCATTTTATCTTTCAGCATTCACAGATGAACAGAAAGTTCAAAAGAACAGCATTTAATTGACACAGAAAACACTATTAATGTCTTTACTGTCACTTTTGATCAACATTTTAAAATATCTCAACAGCTGCTGTTAGTTATTGTAGTGTGTACTAGCCTTTAAAATGCATTTCTGTGTGTTACAAAGTATGTCTCAAGTCAACAAAGTACTAACACTAGAGGTAAAATAAATTTCACAAAGGAGTCTCTGCAGACACAAGAAACACATTCACTGCACTTTACTAATCAGCTTCCTCGCATGAAGTCTGAACGAGACGAGAGTGAAAAATACTTCGTTCCCCAGAGGTATAAAGCACAGAACACTTGCATAACGTCCCCAAACACATTATAAGACGCAATGTCATGAGAACCAAACAGAGGCCAATTAAAAGATGATAAAACTGGGACAAGGACGCAGGTAAACAAGACAGAAGCAAGTCTGCATCTACCCTTAGATTTAGTGCATTTTCCAATACATGAGGTGATAAATGTGCTCAACACTTGCCTTTTTAGGATAAAGCATGGTCTTGACCACCAGCCACCGCTCTTCTCCGCCTGTGTGTGCCACTTCCAGGATGTTATGGCTCAGATCACGCCGCGTCATCGACACGAAACGCTTCTCAGCCTGAAGATTAAACACACATCATGTTGTTAGAAGCACATGTAAAGCCTGGCATTTGAAATAAAAGTCAAAAATACAAACAAAACATGGACAAAATATGATAAAACAGGTTTTTTAAATCAAATTTGATGGTGAGCTCAGTTTTATTCAGAGACTCGAATTGAGCACAAATACGCAATTTGGTGCATATGCTGATATTTATGATTAAATTCTGATGCTTGTGAATTAATAAGATCTTTATAATAGAATTTACTTGATAAAAATCAGTATAGATTTGACGGAGAAAAGACAACCAGTGTTACAATTACACTAAAAGAGCTTTGACTTCATAAAAATCTTTACAATATAAATCAGACGGCATGGAGTAGATTGTGTGTGACCGCTTTAACAGTTTCAAATATAACACAGCAGGCTTTCTAGGGTTAATAGGAGGAGTTGTTTTTAGGTGGTGATGCATGGAGCGGGTCTTCACCTCATTGAAGATGGAGATGGAGCGAAGGCGATGGAGGAAGAGCAGGAGAGAGGGATGAACGTCATGGAAGAGGTTTTTAGTCTGGTAGCTCTCAGAGCGCAGGGGCAGGTGGATCTTTGTAGCCCATCTAGAATAAAAATAGACACCAAAGAGCCGTTTCATAACAACAACGCAAACAAAAAGCCAACGGTAACGTCTGAACTTTATTTTTACACTAGTAGCTTTAAGCAAATCAATACTCTACAATATTCTGATCTCTAACCACTTAGTTTTCCTAAATAAAATAATAAAAATATTTTAATTAATAAATATTAATATGAAAAATTAAGTAAATATTAAATACATTAAAATAAATAATACTTTAATTAAACAAATGAGAACATTTAAAAAAAAAAAAACTAATTATCAATATATTTTAAGTTGCACTGTTTTATGGTGTCCTTGTTACAGTGTATTTATACATTTAAGAACTGAACAATATTAATTAACTACATGTACTTACTATTTGGAGTTTGGTTTGGGGTTAGTTGCAAGTAATTATGCATAATTTACAGTTATTACTAGAGAAAGTAGGACACTAAAAGTGTTAGCCACATTTTCTGGCAGAGTGAGAACTCTAAGCCCCGGTTTAATGTATATCTGAGCTGTTTCTGCTGAAAGAAGCTTGCACTGACTGATCTTAAAATGTATCTTAAGATGCACACCAGTAATGCTTTTTTCTAAGGTATGTTTATAAAAATTACTTAAATGTTTGTATTGAACTATGGCCTAATCCTGGCTTAAAGGGATACTCCACCCCAAAATGAAAATTTTGTCATTAATCACTTATCCTCATGTCGTTCTGTACCCGTAAAAGCTCAATTCGTCTTCGGAACACAATTTAAGATATTTTGGAAGAAAACCGGGAGGCCTGTGACTGTCCCATAGACTGCCAAATAAATAACAGTGTCAAGGTCCAGAAAAGATATGAAAGTCGTCATCACAATACTCCATCTGCCATCAGACGTGCAATCTGGGTTATATGAAGTGACGGGAACACTTTTTGTAAGCGAAGAAAACAAAAATAATGACTTCATTCAATAATTCCTTTTGTCAAAGGTCTCCTCTGTGTCTCTCCATATCACCGTATGCTGCGTATGCTCTTCTGTATCATCCGCACCACAAGGATGCGCTGTTTTATTTCAAATCAAAGCTAAATACATGTAGAAACAGTGCATCCTTGTGACACAGAAGAGCATACGCAGCATACGGTGATATGGAGAGACACAGAGGAGACCGTTGACAAAGGAACTGTTGAATAAAGTCATTATTTTTGTTTGTTTTTTTTGCTTACAAAAAGTGTTCCCGTCTCTTCATATAACCCAGATTGCACGTCTGATGGCAGATGGAGTATTCTGACGACGACTTTCATACCTTTTCTGGACCTTGACACTGCTATTTATTTGGCAGTCTATGGGACATTCACAAGCCTCCCGGTTTTCATCCAAAAAATCTTAAATTGTGTTCCGAAGACGAACGGAGCTTTTATGGGGTTTGGAACGACATGGGGATAGGTGATTAATGACAAAATTTTCATTTTTTAGATGAATCTTGTGTGTTTGTTTAACCTCTGCTCTGCGATCTCTCTGGGGCCAGCGCTCACTGCCCGCTCCTGCTCGACCCAGTGAGGCAGGATGTATCCCATGGGGCCGCTGTTCTTGTCAAATCGGATGTGGAAACCATTGGAGTGGATCTCAGGACAGTCGGTGACTTTAAAAACCGATTTGAAGCCAATGCCCTTTTGACCTGTATAACAAAACAGTGCAGAGTTGTGTGTAAAACACCACAGACATTCATAAATTAAGATTCAGCTGAGACCAGTGAGCTGATTTCAAAAGGACGGACTCTTATTTCATTAATACATGCATCAAACATTATGACAGACTGTTAGTGTGCTGATAAAGCACAAAAAATATTTTAATTCATATTTTGAATTACCTTTTATATTTTCCATTTTAATTTTAGTTATAGTAGTGTTTTTGACAGTTTTATCATTTAATTATATATATTTTTAAATGCCTATATAGTTTTTATTAATTTATTTTTACATTTTAGGTAACAATAATAACATTCTTTCAGTACTGCTATTAAGACAGTGTTTACAAATCGAGGCTGCATGATATTAAAGTGTGCAATTTAATTGATATTTAAACATTTAAAAACTTGACCAACATACATGATTGTTTCATGATTTTTAGCCAATAAAAACAATCATCGGTGCATAAGCAGCAGGGTTATTATTGTTATAACAAACTAAAACCACAAAAAAAAAAATCTTCTGTTACTTGAAAGAAAAACTTTCACTTAAATTAAATATAAAAAAATAACCTAGTTTACAAGACAACATTTAGTTTAACTAAATGTACAAAAACAACAAACTAAAATAATAATAATTAATAAAAACAAAAAACAAGACAAAAACATGCAACAAAATTAAAGTACCGATGTAGCCATATTTGTGTTTTCCTTTGGTGCTCCGGCCCACGTCACAGATGGCACGGACGTTGTTCTCCTCAAACCCACACTCGTTGTTCAGGATGGTGATGCAGTCCCTCTCCACCACAAAGGCCAGCGCCGGATGCTCTCGGCCGTCAGGATAGCAGTTATCATCAGCGTTCTGCACAAACACAAACATCAGCTTCAGGAAGCGCTGCACCATTCTGGATAAACTGAGAATCACAATTTATTTGTCTCAAATAGAGATCACGATTCTCCCACGATTTGGAAACAGATAGCCCCAATAGATACACATATACATATATATATACAGTACAGGTCAAAAGTTTGGAAACATTACTATTTTTAATGTTTTTGAAAGAAGTCTCTTCTACTTATCAAGCATGCATTTATTTGATCAAAAATACAGAAAAAAAAACAGTAATATTGTGAATATTATTACAACTTAAAATAATTGTTTTTAAATGTATTATACTTTAAATTATCATTTATTTCTGTGATGCAAAGCTGAATTTTTAGGATCATTATACTATGTACTATGTACAGATCATTATATTATGTACTGTATATATGTGTATATATATGACACTGGACCACAAAACAGTCTTAAGTGTCAATTTTTCGAAATTGAGATTTATACATCATCTGAAAGCTGAATAAATACAACTATTTGAAAATCTGGAATCTGAGGGAGCAAAAAAATCTAAATGCTGAGAAAATCGCCTTTGAAGTTCTCCAAATAAATTCTTAATGCATATTACTAATCAAAAATGAAGTTTTGATATATTTATGGTAGGAAATTTATAAAATATCTTCATGGAACATGATCTTTACTTAATATCCAAATGATTTTTGGCATAAAAAAAAAAAATAGATAATTTTGACCCATACAATGTATTTTTGGCTATTGCTACAAATATACCCCAGAGACTTAAGACTGCTTTTGTGTTCCAGGGACACACACATATATATATATATATGTGTGATGTGTGTGTGTGTGTGTGTGTGTGTGTGTGTGTGTGTGTGTGTGTGTCAATTTTTAATTTTAAAATTATGAAAAAGTGGTTTGAATGAATGATTCAATGACTCGCTCATAAATTCATCACTTGTTTCATTACAGGATGAATCAGCATTTTTGAAGGAATCTCTCGAATGAATGATTCAGCGACAAATACATTCTTGTCTCTTGCTGACACCTAGTGCAATCGACACAAACATTACTTAAAGCACAAGTTCAAAAGGTCATTGGCTCTATTTTGATCGCTACCATAGACATCAATGTTTACATCCGAACTATAAAGTATTTCTGTGATAATATAAATGACTGTAAGACTACCTAAACATGGTAACTGCAGATTTGAATGATCCGCTAAGGTTTTTACAAAGGTTGGTGCTGACCTGAATGAGCTCCAGCACGAAGTGTGTGTCTTTGCTGTAGAGTTCAGTGGAGAGCCGCTCCAGACTGCGGCCCAGTCTCGCCTGCTGCTTCCTCATCAGGTTCTGACCTTCCTCGTTCAGCTCCACGCCGATGCCGAACTCCGTCTTCCTACAGCATCAGCAGTGACAGCATTAGCACCGAGCTAAATTCTGAAAAGAGTGTGTAAACTAAATGAACCTGAATGAACCTGATGTCCTCTATGACGGCTTTGTGCTGATCCAGCTCGGCGTTCACTTCTTCATCTGGCTGATCAGCAGTCGCTGAGTTTTCTCTGTCCTCCTCCTCACTGCTGTCTGTCTCTTTACTGTGTTCAGACACCAGCTCGTACATCTGCTCATCTTCATCATCATCATCATCATCATTATCATCATCACCATCATCGTCGTCTAAAAGAAACAAGGCTTATTTTATTTTATGCACATTTTAGCATTTATTTACCATTCTTTAATGTCATTATTCCACATTTTTTATCACTATTTTTATTGTTCTTTTATTTCATGACACATTTTTTTTTTACATTTTTATTATTTTAATATTGCTTTTATTTCAATTTCAAGCCATATTTTTTTTGCATATTTTTTTTTGCATATTTTAGCATTTATTTACTGTTCTATCATGTCATTATTCCACATTTTTCTACATGTTTTTATCACTATTTTTATTGTTCTTTTATTTCATTACAAAAAAAATTACATTTTTATCATTTAACTTTTTATTGCTTTTATTTCATTTTTAAGTCATATTTTCTAAACATTTTAATTCTATTATTAATTTATAAACTATTCTACACATTTTTATCACTTTAGCTTTTTTATTTTATTTTTAACCCATATTCTTCTACACATTTTTATCATTTTTCTTTGTTTTTATTTTACTTTGTTTTTTTATTTTTTTATTCAAACCATATTTTACCATACATTTTTAATCACTATTTTTATTGTTCTTTTATTTAGTTTTCAGACATTTTTTCTACACATTTTTATTATTTTATGCCAATTTTCATTTAATTTTTTTTTTTGCACCAAAATCATGACCACTTTCTGTTCTCTTATTGAACCTAAGAATTCAAAAACAGACATTCAGACTTCATCACACCATTTCTGAAATATTACAAACATTATAATTAACTGAATATCAAAGTGTAATGAAACTATCATGCACAAGACAAGACAAAACCATTAGAAAGTGAGTATTGTGGGAGTCTGACCCTGCTGATGGGCTCTTCTGGGGCTGCTGGAGGAAGTGCTGAGCTCTGCTTCCTCCTCATTATCAATCTCATTCACTGAAGAGATGTCACTCATGGAGTCCTCCACCACAAACTGCACAGATTGCAAGACGTTTGATTAATAAACTATAGATATGAACATATATAGTTGTGTTGCATTGCTTCTGCATTGTCTGAAGAATATCATTTATGACTTGAAATTAGGTCTGTATGATGTAGGGGAAAAAAAACTGCACAATTTGTCAAAAAGTTTAAGATTTTATATATCAATATGGCTATGAAAAATAAATAATAACATATAATGTTATTTACTACTAATTAAAATTTAAAAATTAATAAAAGCTAAATTTGAAATATTAGTACTGCATTGTCTCACAGTAAAATTATTTTAGAATATTATATTTTATTTTACATTACTGTAACTTTAAAATTACAGTAGTGTCTTAATGCCTTCATTTTCAATTTTTCAAACATTGTAAACAATCAAACTTTTATTCTGAAAGAAAACCTTCATCTTTGTCTCTTCTCATTATAATTTTTATCTTGATTATTTGTACTTGAAATGAGCTGAGAAGACTGTTACTGTATATTGTATACTTTTGGAAATGTTTAAATGCATGCATTTGTAAAGGTCCTAAAAGTTTAAATGCTCATCGTTAAGCCCAATTTTGGTGCTTTAAACGCTGCTCTGCTGAGACAGACTAGAAGGGGATCCAGACCTTCTTGATCTCTGAAGGCAGCTGAGGAGGAGCTGGCAGAAGCAGTTTGTCGTTGAAGTGGCTCCTCCACTCGGTGATTCCCAGCAGGAGCCCCATCTGATGCAGTTTGTTCAGGTAGCGTGTGTGTGAACGTGCAGCGTCCAGCAGCAGGGTTTTCGATCTGGTCTGACCGAGCACTTTAGACAGCGGCTCCAAAAACACCTGCACAGCGTCATCAGAAACATCCAAAGCATAAGACACACATCCCAGTGCTGCAGCGGTGAAGCTCAGACTACAGAATCAGATCATCATTAGTGCACTGCCAGTATGGGTGTTTATAATGGCCTGATATAATGAAAATACATACAATTTAATGACAGCAAATGAGACTATGAGACAAGAAAATCAGCTTATAAATAAATACTTAACAATATATATTTTTTTCTTTCTAAAAAAATAAATAAAATTAACCATGTATATATATATATATATATATATATATATATATATATATATATATATATATATATATATATACACACATACACACACACACTTTTTTGTATATTAAAAAAAATTGTAAACAACTTATATATATATAAATCATTAAATACAATTGTAACTGCATGATTTTCTTGCCTTTTTCACTCAACTTTAAAAAACTAAAATATTTTAAATAAAACCTTTGGTGGAATAAACTTTCAACAGAGGAACAGAAACTTAGGTTTCATTATAAATATTTACATATATTATTTAAGGTTTAACAACTAACAACTATTAAATCTCTTAATATAATCTTAATAAAATCAGAATAAACAATTCTTCCAACAAAAATTATGACATTTTCAAATAAGTATCCCTTTATAAAATTGTATGTTTTAATTATTTATTCATTTATTTATTTACATATTTAATTACTTTTTTAAATAATTATGTATATTTATATAACATATGCCTATTTATCTTTAATTTTTTTTTAAATTTACAAAATATATTTATTTTATAATATTCTATGTTTAATTTCGATTTTTTTTTTTTAATGTATATCATAAATTTATGTTTGTTATTTTTGTGTGAAAACTGGGCATACTGTTTAAAGTAATTATAATTATTAATCTGAAAATTACAAGTACTCTTTTTTTTTTATTATTATTATTATTCGATTTGATTTGCCACTTTAGGCCATTTATAGCAGAGCAACATAAAATTTGATGCATTCAGGTGTGCGAATACAGCAGCTTCAAACGAGACTCATCCAATCATAAATACCTGTTGATCTCGAAAATATATCAGCTGATAAACTGGCCTCTGCAATAATCTATCGCTAATCATAAAGCAAATATCCAGCAGGGAAAGTAAGATGTGATCTCTCTCTTGTGTCATGATACGACTGAAGCAGCAGCACCAGAGGCGTTCGACACTAATGATGTGACAGGAGTCTGAACCTCTAACCCCCGAAGAACGACACTCGGCAACGGTCGTCATGACAACAACCTAGATACAGGTACCCACCCACATCTCAGACTCGACTTTCCTGGTGTCACAGTAATGATGGGAAAATGATCCTCCCCTATTAATATTTGACTAACCCGCACGAGTCGAGCTGTTACTCTGCTGCCTTCGGTGTTTAACGAGGGGGGTCTGAAGACACATTCATTCGGGTCGGTACCTGCTGCAGGAGCTCCTTGCAGATTCTCGTCGGCATCAGCGCAACGCATTCAAGCACAAACTGAGCCACGCGGCCGTACGAGTATCCATCCTCCCCGGGCCTTATTCCTGTTTCAAACACACAACACCAACATCAGATTACATGCTTTCTGCAGAGACTTTAAAATCTAAATTAAGACTTAAAGACCTTTAAGGCCTATAGAGATGAAACTAATAAATCATGCATTTACAGAACAAACCTATACACTGGGGTAAATTTATAGCAATAGCCAAAAATATATTGTATGGGTCAAACTTATCAATTTTTCTTTTATGCCAAAAATCATTAGGATATTACATACAGATCATGTTCCATGAAGATATTTTGTACATTTCCTACCGTAAATATATCAAAACTTATTTGATTAGAAGTATGCATTGCTAAGAACTTCATCTGGACAACTTTAAAGGTGATTTTTTTTTCAATATATATATAATTTTTTTTTTTTTTTTTTTTTTTTTTGCACCCTCAGATTTCAGAATTTCAAATAGTTGCATCTCAGCCAAATATCATCACTAACAAACCATACATCAGTGGAAAGCTTATTTATCAGCTTTCAGATTAAAATAATTCTCAATATACAAGAACTGATCCTTATGACTGGTTTTTGTGGTCCAGGGTCACATATTTCTGTTATTTTTTTAAGATAAACACACTCAATTATGTTCAATTTCCAAAAAAAAAACCCAAGACTTCATATCTTCATTTTGCATCTCAAGTAATTGCATCTTGACGTTTAGATATTTGTACTGGAAAGCAAGAAAAAACGCTGACAGAGACATTATTTTTTGCAGTGTATGCAACATTTAACTTTTTAACTCTAACTTTATGAATGTAAGACTTCCTGCTCTGATTGAAGAGCTCTTTAGGTCTTAATGTGTAGAAGGGCGACTCAAGATGTTTTAATGTGTTTATGGATAGAGCAAAGTCAGATAAACAAACGGTTTCAGGACAAAGTGTGACGGACAGTGAGTAAAGCATGACGAAGTGCAGACACATGCGGTGCGAGGAGAAGACCTCCTACCTTCCTGCGCGACTGCTACATTGAGCGCGCTCTCCATGTGATTGGCCAGGAGCGCTGTGGGCGTGTTTGGGATCCCATAAGCCACCACAATGGAGACCAAGTGTCCGGCGGTGCCCACGGGGTCCAGAGCCTGCGTCGCCTCTGAGAAGTGTTTGTCGTCCGTGTCAGCGGTGACCCGCAGCAGGACGCCGGGAGAAACCTCCAGAGCCAGCAGCTCCGTCTTACCTGGACACATGAAGGATGCAGTGAGAATCAAAACACTTCTGCAAAAACAAAATTCAATAATCTCCGATATTTTCTGGCATTTTGTCCATAATGATAATTAGACGATAATTAGCTGAATGTGTTTTTGTGCTGGTTTAGGCCTGTTGTGGACAAGCTTGTCATATTTTTCATATTCTGTGCGATGGTTAATTCACAGCAGAGACAGAAATTGTTTAACACACACATATATATATATATATATAAATATATATATATATATTTTTTTTTTTTTTTAGACATGCCGATATTTGACACCTTAAAATAATTTCCATGGGTCAAATTCTTATAACAAATCAAAAAATTCAAAAATAATAATATATGAATAAATAATTTTCAAATTCAAATTTCTTATATCTAATCAATAAATTCAAATAGAATCAGTGTTATTTTAGTATCACTGAGATACTACTACAGGTTATATTATTATTCTGAATTAGTTTTGATTTCTATTTTTTTTCAATTTCAATTTTGTCATGTTTATCATTTTTAATTTTTTTTGCTTTTACTAATTTTTACTTACATTTCAGTTTTAGTTATTTAGAACATCAAGTTAAAAAAAAAAAAGAAATATTTCCTTACTGAAAATTTAACTTGCTAACATAAATTAGTTTAAGTTTTTTTTAATTTTTCAGAATTTTATTTCAAGTAAAGATTTTTTTTAAAAGGGGTTTGTTTTAGAAGAAACTGTATTGCAATTAAATCAGTCTCAACTAAATCCACTGTTGCACTGCGGAAGTGATCTAAAGCAGCATTTAGTAGTACTGCAATTACAACTGCATAAATACTGATGTTTTAAACATAATATTTTGAATACTGAAATACATGAAATACTTATTTTAATAGGAAACCATACTTTAAATATGAATTAAAAACCGCCAGCAGGTGGCGACAAATCACTGTATTGATGAGTGAGCCGTTGCATCATTCACTCAAACCATTTGTTTAAGTGGCTGATTCCTTCAGGTCTTTATGAACGGATCACTGAGTTGGAAATTAAAGTTCTGTTGTGACTTTGTTCTGAAATATTTTCTTTGGTGAAATTTTTTTTATATATATTGTGTCTAAAATTTAACACACAATGAGCTTCTTGTTTATTGAGCTGTTGTTTAAAATCAATACTAACAGCACTCTTTCCTCGTGTGATATTGCTTAACTATATCACATGGAAATGTCCTTCTGTGATGTCCTTCTAACTGCATTCTATTAGTAGTGAAAATGTCCACTATCATGGTGTATTTTTGATTGTTTTTTGTCAGCTTCCACGCAGTTAAAACATCAGTTGATATATTATCATAGGAGCATTGCACACCCCTAGATCACAATTTGAATTGTCGTCTATTTCTTTATGAAACACACTTCTGGACGAGGTGACGCACCACAGTACTTGTCGATGAAGTCTTTGAGAGGGCCGTGGTTGGGCTGAAACACCAGCTGCCACTGACTCCATTCCTCCAGATCCTGCAGCAGAGGAGCCGACAGCAAACTCGCCCGCGCCTGGTCACGGCTCACCTCGCCCAGCAAACCCACAGAATCCACCACACACTCCCTGAGATCAAACACACACACAATCACGAGTCTGCAGCCAAACATGTGTGTGCAAACATGTTCATTTCTCCAGCTACACCACCAAACAAAGGGTTAGATACAAGACTGAATTTTTGTGTAAGAAAAAAAGTACTTTAATTATTAGATTTCATTTTATTTTTTTAAATATTTAGATTTTAATTTACACCATATATACACACACTATATGCTATATACACATATGTGACTCTAAAGCACAAAACTAGTAAGTATCACAGGTATATTTGTAGCAATAGCCAACAATACATTGTATGGGTCAAAATTATCCATTTTTCTTTTATGCCAAAAATCATTAGGATATTAAACAAAGATCATGTTCCATGAAGACATTTTGTAAATTTCCTACCGTAAATATATCAAAACTTCATTTTTTATTAGTAATATGCATTGCTAAGAACTTCATTTGAACAACTTTAAAGATGATTTTCTCAATATTTAGATTTTTTTGCACCCTCAGATTCCAGATTTTCAAATAGTTGTACCTCGTCATCTTAACAAAACCATACATCAATGGAAAGTTTATTTGTTCAGATGATGCATAAATCTCAATTTTGAAAAATTGACACTTAAGACTGGCTTTGTGCTCCAGGGTCACTTATGCAGAACGGTTCAATGCTTGATAACATAAAGATAAATTAATAAAAAAATGTTTTTGAAAGACGTTTCTTGAAATATTTCTCATAATATACAGATTAATTAATCACACTGATTGCAATTAAATCACCTATCAAAAACCTCAACAACAAAAAAAGCTTAGCAATAATATATACTACATTACTGCAACACATTTCTATTCAAGTGGAAGATTAAATGCATTCATTTGTGAACACAGCTTTTTCTTTTAAATAAAACATACTAAATAAACGTTATATTGATAGCCCTTGTTAAAACAATACTTCTCTATGGGCCTTTTGCTCTTAAAAAAATAATTGCAAATTATTATACTAGTTTTATTTTTTAAATATTTTAATTTTTCATTTATTTTTATGTTTAACATTTTGTTTTGAAGGAAAAACAGACATGCAAATTACAGTGAAGCGCAATCAGGATTAAAACAGTGAATTTTGACTCGATTTCCTCTTGTAAACTCAGAGGTGTGGATTTGGGCAGCATTTTAGATTAGATTAGATTCAACTTTATTGTCACTGCACATGTAAGGTACAAGGCAACGAAATGCAGTTAGCATCTAACCAGAAGTGCAATAAGCAGTAAGTACAGAATATACAAGGTCTACAATATGTACAATAACTATACAGATAAGTATTATGGACAAATTTACAGATTTTAAATTTTAAATACTATTCAGCATGATATACAGATAGGTGTACTATGAACATACTATACAGATGGAATATGTGAAAGTGTATGTACACTATAGGCAGAACTACGAACATATGAACATAATTTACACTATTGCAGTGGTCAGTAAAGTGCATAGAAATATTTCAGTGTGCAAATGGGTTATTCAGTGTTTCTGGATGAACAGACAGTAGTGCTAGTAACAGCAAGTTTACTGTTTTTGCTTGTTTAATTTACAACATGCATTGGTGTTTGTCAAAAAAAAAACAGTAGGTAATTTGGCTGGGGGTGGGAGAAAAACACTGACATGCTGGAGTCAGACGGAAATAAACTCACCAACTAAACCCCGGAAAACAGGCTTTGCTCTAAACTAGTTTTACAGCCGTCTATTTACAGCTCACAGAGTTGTGCAGAGAGACAGGTGAGTACTTGAGATTTGAACTGTCTTACCCTGAGCCCATGGGCAGCAGAGGACACTCGTAGCGTACCACACTAGCGACAGCGTCTCCTCCCAGCTCCTTTTGCTTCTGGGTGTAATTGACAAGAAAACTGAGGGGTCCGTGACCGAGCTCTCGACTATCTCTGATCCGGTAATGATTCCTCAGAGCGGCTTCGATGAACGGCAGCTGATCCAGAACAAAAACACAGACATGTTTCATTCCTATATGTACTGTAACTGTACGTTTGCTGCAATTAACCCCGTAAAGCCTGGCATATGAAATCAGAATCCGTTTTTCTTTAGATGGAACAGTTTATTGAACCTGTACACAAAATCTTACAAAAAAAAGTTTGCATTTGTGTTTGATGATTTGTTTGGCTCATATAGTCAGCTCAACTTTATTTAAAATGAGCAAAAGTATGCAATTTGGTGAAGATGCTTATATTTATATAATGAAATTCTGATCCTTGTGAATCCGTGAGATCTTCATAACAGATACTTAAAATGACATAAATCATGTAGTAGACAGTGTGCAACAGTTTTGCTCATTTAGAGGCAGGCTCTATAGGGTTAGAGATGCTTGTTTGTTCATCTGTGTGGGATGTTTCTGTAAGTAGGAGGCTGTCTTTGAAACATATTAATCAGAGTCGTGATCTGCCGAACCGTGCAAAGATCACAGACAAGCTGCAAAACTCACTCTGCTGTCATCTCCCTCCCCGCACTGCTTGATGAACTCAAACACATCTTGTCTGCACGGTCTGAAGCCGTTCATTCCTGGATCCTGGCTGTCGATAGAGACGGCGCCCCCTGCTGCCTCCTGCAGGACCTGCGCAGAGACCAGGACCAGTTACGCTATGACAGACACGCCACGAGAAACCTCACACAAGTAGAAACGCACACCTTTTTGTTGTTGAAAATGAAATCAAGGAAGGTTCCTTGCTGCAGCTGGCTGAAGTCTTTAAACTTGAATTTCTCTGCGATCCTCTTTTCTAGAGTGCGAAGGTGGGCCAGAGTAGGTGTGCTCTTGAAACTAGTGACACACTCTTGAAAATAGCTCTTCACGTCAGCTACGCACAAAATCACCACATGAGAACAGCTCAGGGATTAAATATTACACAACAGGCAATGATGTATATGGATTTAAGAGACAAACATGGATCCTTTAGATCTAGTAAAACTATACAGCACTAGGAATACAGACAGATTTACACCAAGAACAATGCAACTGCAAGCACCTTATCACAATAAAATTTAAAGCGTGTGACAAATTTTAAATTGACTATCAATTGACTAAAATTAGATTTTTTTGAATATGCTGATTAATTCATCACATTAGCTGTAATTAAATCATATATAATCAACAAAAGCTGCTAAGAAGAGCCCCCCAATAAAGTAAAATAACAAAAAGTAGTATTACAAAAATGTATATTCGTGTATTCTATTCAGTATTAGTACAAAATATACTGTTACATTGATAGCCCTAGTTAAAACAATATCTCTATATTGACATTTTGTTCATCAAAAACAAAAACGCTAATAATTTTAACTTTATATTTTTATATTTAACACTTTTACTGGTAAAAATCAACTCTCTATGAACCTTTTATTTTGGTAAACATTTTTAATTTAAGAATAGTAATTTGAGATTTGAATTTATTTTCATATTTAATATTTATTTCTAGTTAAAACTATCTCTATATGTAGTTTTTGTTCTTAAAAAAAAAATCTATTTTATAATGTTAATTTTATATATATATATATATATATATATATATATATATATATATATATATATATATATATATATATATATATTTCATTGCTTATAGTTTAACAAACTTTCTATGGACCTTTTTTTCTAAAGTATTTTAATAATTGTATTTTTTAGAACAAAAGGTCCATAGAAAGTTATTTTAAGTAAAAGCTATGTTAAATATAAAATAAATTAAAAATAAAATAATAACTTTTTTTTAGAACAAAAAGTCCATGTATAATGGATATATGGATATATTCAAATACATAAATTAACACATTATTTATATATATATATACATACATATATATATATATATATATATATATATATATATATATATATATATATATATATATATATATATATATATATATATATATATATATATAATGTATTAATTTAGATATTTTAACAGGCTTCCCAGAAATTGGAAAAAATCTTTTGTGATTTTTATCTGTAAATGTCATCATACTGTCCTTTTGGCGTCATACTGTGGATGGTGCTAAAACTAAAAGGGGAGATTCGGACAACTGATAAAGTTAAAAAGTTAACACCTTCAGTAGGGAGCATCTCTGTGGCTCTCTCTTCTGCAGATTTCTTTGCCTCTGCTTTTTTCTGTGGTTTTTCTTTAGCTACCAGGTCCTGAGGGGCGTCCAAGGAGCCACAGCATATAGCAAGCTGGAATAAGGCTCTAGCGAGCCTGTCTCTGTTTATGGATAACAGGAATGTCTGAATAGTCTGAGGAGACAAAACAAGCACAATCAGTTGCTTTCAGAACAGTTATGAAAGAACCATTGAAAAGGACCCAATAACAAGCTAATTCCTCAAAGTGAATAAAGAAGGAAAGGTCAGTGAAAACAGTGAATGCGTAAGGACTAGTGATGCAAGTATTGGGAGACACATTTCTGGGTGGGATTAGCAGAAGATGAGCATAACATCTCATTAACAAAGACTACTCTCATCTGCCACTCGTTTATAACCTTAAACAGCTAGAAAGAATTACTACTGCAATTACTAAGAACGTAGCATGAAATGAGAGAGACACTATTTAAAGGAACAGTTCACCCAAAAATATCAATTCTCTCATCATTCACACACTTTTTGAAGCTTGAAAGCTACAGAAAGCTTTAGTCACAGTTCCAGTAATTGCAAAGACCTAGTGAAAACATTCTCATTTTGTGTTATGGAGTAAAATGTATGCAATATGGGTTTAGAACAACATGAGAAAGATCAAGGTTGTGTGTCCACCAAAGCATTTTACGCCAGCTGAATGATAAGGTCGCTATGAAACAGAATATCGGATGTAATGTAACAGATGAATGGCGATACACTGTTTCTTTTTCATATCAGTATTGGTGGTAGTCTGGGATTTCGTCTGGTACAGGCATTAATAATTGGAAACAAGCAATATTAACTTCTCATCCATTGCAGTTCATTAGTTTTATAAGTGACGGTTGGTTGGTGTGATTGGGTTGGTCCGGTTTTTCTTCTACTGTAATTGGACAGCTGCAAATAACAAAGTAAAACACACTTTGGTGGACACACAGCCTAAATAATGAAATAACTTTACTTTTGGGGTGACCTATCCCTTTAAGAATCTCATTAGGGGTAATTATAAATGGGCACCCAACCTTGTTTTAGAAAGAGCAAGGGAATGTTATGTAGCATCATCAGCACATTCATGATATAAACGCTCTTCCAAACAAAATACACCAAAACTGTTTTGTGTTTGCCTACGCAAATCTATATCTTAGGGTGGTTGCAATTTTTGTACCATTGCATTGCATGTTTACTACTCAGGGCTGCGTTTCCCAAAAGCATCATAACCCCAAGTAGATCGTAGACCCATTGCAACCAATGGAAACTACGATCAACTTATTCAAGGTTTTTGAGAAACGCAGCCCAAATCAGTTATCAGTGTTGTAGTACTCAATCTCGAGTCCGTCTCCAGTTCAAACCTAAAACATACTTTCATGTTCTTTGTCTTTTCATCAAGTCATCTTGACTTAGACTCTGCTCAGTGGTATCGTGAGTTTCACACGACACTGATGCAAAACCGGTCTTTAATTACCCCAAAGGAACGTATATTTACACTCTACGAATCAGTAAGACCTTAAGACTCATCCTGTCTTGAATGAAACTCAGACTCAAGTCTAGTCTAAAGTACTACAACACTGTTAGGAGGTTTTGAAAAAAACTCTAGCTCTAAAGTATGATCAGTAGTGATAAGAGATGATTTCCTTAGCAAGCACTGCTACTCAAAAACAAAAAAACCCATTTCTATTACTATTGATCATACTAAGCAAGTAGCCACCCATAAAAAGCAGTCACGTAGGCGTTTCCACTACGATTAGGGCACATCAAACCACAAGAAAAACCAGTCCACAAACTCTTAAAATGGGTAAGTTTGTTTTGAACAGACTTGATAAGGATCCTCCCGACATTGCCTCTAAGTTGTTTACCTTTGTCATACTCTTATTGAAGACACTTTCAGAATTGATGAAGACTTCCATGACTGCATCCGCGGCGGTCATATTAGCATATTTTTTCCTCAGCTCAGAGTTGCCAATCTGGGAGAAGATCACAGGTCCTTGGGCTGGATCCAGGAGGCTCTTCTTGATCTTATACATTCTGGCATCCACCTCCTCCTGAATCTCCTTCTGAATGGCTTCTCTGGCTGTGTCCATGTGGCAAAACTCAGCAGCAGATGCCTTATTCAACGTCTAAGAACACAATATGTGGAAAAACAAGGAAACAATGCAGTAAAGTATGTTCAATATGGTTTCTGGATTTAGCAATCATGGAAATCTGGTCCTCAAAATTGATTGCTCAATCAATCCAATTCAATTCAACAGCACTTGAACTTTTTATGGTTTGTATTACTTTGCTCGTCACGGTTCGGTACCCCTTCTCCACGTACATGGTTCTGGTTCGGGTCAGGGTTCCCGGCCAGTGTCCATTTCCACTGCAGAAAAGAGAGTTCTGGGCCGGAAAGACTAGGGCCTTTGTAAATAATTTGTGATTTCCTAATTGTTGTGCTAACATTTCTAGGGAGGACAAATGGATAAAAGTAATATGGAAAAGTAATGTCTAATGCTGGTTTCAATCGGACAACCTAGCAAACTGGCACCTATAGTCTCGTGGGCAGTGTGCTGGCATATAGTGCCGCTGCGCTTCAGGCGTCCCAAGTTCGAGTCCAAGTTTGGGAACCTTTCCCGATCCCAACGCACCACCCCCACTCACACTATCCCGTCTTCTACATAGGACTACAAGCACCAAAAAAAAAAGCAAAAAAAGAAAAGAGGACCCAACAAATGTGGAAGACAAGTAGACACTACGAGGATTTGGACTGTGTACTTGGACACTGACCTGCAACACATAGACATAAAAAACACATACCAACGTCCATGGAACCTCATGGACGGTTCTCAGTAGGCTCCAGTTCACCCAGCTGAGAACTGGCTGAGAGCCAGGATTGGCACAGGAACATGAACCATGTCAGTGAAAAAGGGGTACGAGTTTGGAGCAGGGGTAGCCAATTCTGTTCTTGATGGGCTACCTTCCTGCAGACTTCAGATATAACCCTGCTCCAACTCACCTGCCTGTAATGTTCAAGTAATCCACCTTGATTTGCTTGTTCAGGTATTTGATTAAATTTGGAGCTAAACTCTGTAGAATGTTGGCTCTGTTGGCTACCCTTGACCATTGGTAACCAATAAGGTCATTGGTCACATCTCTATCTTCCAAAGTTTTGGGAAACTGTATAAGGGTGTATTTTCAGTGCTTTGAAGACTGAACCTTCAATACTGAATCATATACTTCTGAAAAGGGTTGGTATCAACAAATCTTACCGAAATAGGCAACCCAAGACTCTGGATTCTGATGCCAAGTTCATACGGTGACTCACAGCTGTACTGGTCTGCAAGGTGCTTCATGAAATCAGCAAGGTCAATTCTAGGTGTCTTGCTTTTTCTCCTGAACATCCGGAGACTCTAAAACCAGCAGAAAACCACAGCGTTCGATGAGTGTTTTGATAAACACTCAGGTATGTTGCAGGATGGTCAAATACGCAGCCGTTCTCAACCAGACTCACCCTAAGAATATCCACTGTCGCAATCTGATGTACATCATCATCTTTAGTGTTTGCATCCATTTTGAACATTCGGTGAATAAGAGGGATCTTGCAGAGAGGGCCCAGATGGAGTTCTTCAAAGCGTTTCTTGTTCTTCAGGTTGGCCAATGCCTGTCCCAATTCGTAAAGCGTGCATATACATGAAACCGCTTCCACCGACTGATTTAGAAAGAAACACAAGTTTGTGATTTCAAGACACCATTTCAAACCTGTGAATCAGATCATAAACCTACACCAGGAGGTTGTGCAAGATCTTGTACCTCAATAAACATATTGATCTCCTTAATGCTGCGCTGAAGTTCCTGCACTGCAGGCAGATGCCGACGAGCGTCGATATGCATATCTTTCAAGTTGGACACTTGTAGAAGTGAACAAACTCTGCTGATCACCTTCACAACAACACAAAATAAAATTGAGATATTTTGACATCGTGATGAGCAAAAAAAAAGTTCTGGTTTGTTATTTTACAAGACACAGACCCTCTCGATGGTGACATGCTCTCCTTCGGCTGCAAGAGCTCTCATGACGTCCTCTACCAAACAATTCACATCCTTTGGGCTCATGGCCTTTCGCCGTCTCCCAACATTGTCTTCATCTTCCAGCAAGGCTTCTGCTGCCCTCACGTTAGCACCATGGACGTCTCTCACTTGGCTGTAGTAGGACTCATTGAAGACAGGCCCCCTTCCCTCCTTCAGCTTCTTCTCCTCAGCTTTGGTCAGCGTAGAACCAAGAACTGGGAAGTCACTAGCGGACAGATCACTAGGGGCTGCCATGGATGGGACGGTTAAACTTTGAAACCGAAGCAAAGGGGATCCTGCCTTGGACCGGACCACTTGTTCATTTACCACAACAGGCATGGGCTGAACCTTCTTTACTTCCTCAACAATCTTCTTTTGTGCTGCTATGAGAATAAAGTGGATAAGTTGGGTTTTTTTTAGATTTTAGAACATGGAATAATGTGTTAACTTTAAAAAAAAAAAAAAGTATATTCTCTTACTTTCAAGGCACTTTGCTCCTGCTGGTTTATTATTTACGACAAGACAAGAGGAAGAAAGCTGTTTAGCTGTATGATTGTCATACAATGACATGTAGCGATCTAATGGAAGTGCCGACCCAAATAGGAGGAAGAAGCCATTCTGCAATTGAACAATGGAATTGCTTGCAGCCGGATACTTTTTTATAACCTCTTTAACTTTATCCATCAGTTCCTCTTGCGTCATTTCACTACCTCTTTGAGCAAAGCCAGCTCCAAAACTAACTACAGGGCTTGTTGGGATCGCAGGTGTCGAGTCAATGTTCGCTCTTGGTAGGTTTGCAGGTGTTGGGACTGCAGGTGCTGCTCTGTGATTCTTGTGGAAGACTCTCTCTTTCTCCACCAATAGCTCTTCGCTCAGAGAATCAACGAAGGAGGCGACTGTTTTGAAACCAAACTCTGACACAGCAAGGTTACGCCGATACTTTTGATTGAAAAACACATACAACATACGAAAGACTAATGCATGTTCCATAACCATCAACAAAATCCACAAAATCTTTAAAAACCCCATCAACATGCACAGGTGTTGCTGAGAAAGCATAAAAAACATATGAGGACCACACGAGAGTGAATGACAGAACTCTATTATATTGCAACATAAGCAACAAATCATTACCTGTATGGGTCGTAGCTTCAGGGTTTGCAATCCTGTAGAAAATTTGGCCGTTTTCTACACACAGCTCTTGGTTGAGAGAGTCAATGAATTCTGCTATTGATGAGAACCCAAGTTCTTTCTTTTTCAGAGGCCTCCCATATTCGCTTTTATAAAATACTGCTATTTTTGAAAGAGGAATGCCGTCCTGGTGGCTTTTTACCAATTCCACAACATCTCTGCATCTCTTTTCAAAGTCTTCATCTGTAAAAAAAAAAAAAAAAAAAAAAAAATATATATATATATGTGACAGCTTTGTCGTGAAACTATGTGACCCTGGACTACAAAAGCAGTCTTAAGTCACTGAGGTATATTTGTAGCAACAGCCAAAAATACATTGTATGAGTCAAAATTATCGATTTTTCTTTTATGCCAAAAATCATTAGGATATTAAGTAAAGATCATGTTCCATAAAGATATTTTGTAAATTTCCTACCGTAAATATATCAAAACTTTATTTTTGAGTAGTAATATGCATTGCTAAGAATTTGCCTTTAAAGGCGATTTTCTCAGTATTTTGATTTTTTTGCTCCCTCAGATTTCAGATTTTCAAATAGTTGTATCTCAGCCAAATATTGTCCTCCTAACAAACCATATATCAATGGAAAGCTTATTTATTCAGCTTTCAGCTTATGTATAAATCTCCATTTTGAAAAATTGACACTTAAGACTGGTTTTGTGGTCCAGGGTCACATATAAGGAATTGGAAGTAGGCTTTGTGATTCACTACTTCAAATCCTCCTCAGATTAACATTAGACTACTTTTAATCTGTTTCTCAAAAACTGAGTTTCCTTGTGTAATGTCCTTCGAAACGGGAATCCACTACTTCTGTTTTTATTACAGGGCTGCGTTTGAGAAATCCTTCACAAAACAGTTATTTCTTAGTTACATTAATGGAAATAATAAATCTAGAAGTCACACTGTAAAATCAGTACCTGTAAGAACTATGTTGCTTTTGTGAAAGATCACACCATCTTCCACCAACAGATCCGGGCTAAGAGAGTCCACAAAGCTTTCCACTGATGGGAAGCCCAGATAGCGTTCTTAGGAGCGTCATCCATATTTGCATTTCTGAGCGAAGACCTCTGGTAACTTATTAAGAGGAATTCCTTGAGGGTGCTATAACAATAATACGAAAACCTTCCTAAGAATTGCGTTCTTAGGAGCGTCATCCATATTTGCATCAAATAAAACACAAAGAAAAAATATTCATAGAACATTTTGACCTAAATAAATAATCATTTGGCATTCATCTTCAAAAAATGTTATGAATATCAAGATCCTCAGACACGAATTTGTATAGCAATGATATAAAAATAAAATAAAAAGTATAAATCAAATAAATTTTTTGTGTCTCTCCAAAAGATAAATGATCATTGACATCAAACTTCGCCTTAAGTGATGAAAATAAATTCTTAAAACACAGCAAAGAATGGCTTGGGATGATAATCAATGCCTAATATACTGTATATTAGAATCAAAGTTATAAATATCATAAATTAATCAGGAAAAACAATGCATTTTCAAAACCGGATTAACTCAGTAACTACATACACAACACAACTTCTCACAATAAAAAAAACACACCAAAGAAAAACACATTATAAATTATGACCAAACAAAAAAAACTAACAACACTTTACAGTATGAGATAGATGTTGACATTAGATTATGCATTAACATGACATGAACTAACAAGCATTTATCAATCTATGTTCACGTCCGTTGACAAAAATACACTTTTCTTTTAGTTTACAATCTATTAAGAATGATTTTTTTACAAAAAAAAAAAAAGAGAAAAATATTGTGTCAACGCTGATATGTTAAATGTATGATTGCAATATGAAAAATGCCACAATAAAAAGTATATTAAAAAAAAAGAATGTGAACATACAATGTTTGGTTTTAAAAATGTATTAGTAAATGTTGAAATCACGATTAATAAATGCTGTTTGGTATGTTTTAGCAGTTAACTAATGTTACCAAATCAAGCCAAGTGCTACAATATAAACCAAATAAAAAAAAACAAGAAACCAAAACAAAAAAAACATAAACAGACTGACAAACATTTGAAAATGGTTATTTAATAATAGCATAGGTCTTACCCAGTGTTTGTACTCAGTGAATGCCTGTCCAAACTGAATGACTAATTTATTGTGTGCCCTTTTATACTAGTCTCTCCCTTCATCATAAATATGCACTGCATCATGAGAAACAAAAGTGAAAGTCATGCAAATTACTCTCATTTCTAGAAAACAAAGCCACCAGTATCCGTCTGAAGACGATCCTACCTGTTTGAACACAGACCGCTAGAAATGCTTAAAATGCTGTACGACTTCATATGAACACAGTGAGCTTGTAATGTGTTTGTGTGGAATGACTGACGATGGCACGAGCTTCGGGCTTAGGTTTCGTTTTCCTGCATGCACTCATTCTCTCTCTCTCTCAGCTGATCTAATACTCTCTGTGAGAGAAGTCATGTGACTCAGCGTCCCAGCTGGAGCCTGAGATAATAAACGCTGTTGCATTTCCTGAAAACTGATACTCAACTGGCTTGCCAATTAAAGGGATAAGAAGGAAAATAAAACCAAAAGACTGTTGAATCCCAAATGAACTAACTGCATATTCTTAGTAAGAACATCGTATGCTTAATCTGACTCAATTTGCAGCTGTTGAGAAAATAAAAATACTACTTCTAAAATGCACTTCCTATATTGTCTTAAATGGTTTATTTTTGTTGTTTAACAGATGCTTTTTTAATTTACAGCAACTTGCAGTTAGTGGTCATATTATTTTTTTGGGATGCCAATGACTAAAGCTGATACAATATATTGAGTTATGATTATACAAACACATAATTTAGTGATAGAAAAGATGAGAATTATTTACATTATGTCATTTAAAGGAGTAGTTCACCCCTAAATTAAAATGTGCCGAAAATGTGCTCACCCTCAGAACATCCAAAATGTACATGAGTTTGTGTCTTCATCAGATTTAGGGAAATGTAGCATTACGTGCAATCGAATGAGAGTTCAAACAGCTGATTAAAACATCACAATAATCCACACAAATCCAGTCTATCAAGACGTTTTAACGCTTTCATAATAATGCTTCCTCCAGTGAAAAAGTCTATCCCTTGTTGTCCTCTCACATTAAAATCCACCCAAACATTTGTTGAGAACGGTCTTGTTCTGTTTTTGGCTTGTAAACGGTGTTTGATCGGTGCAGATTTCTCTCCTGATTCAAACCAGACGACCTTTTCACGGGAGGAAGCGTTATTATAGACTCATCTAAATTAAAAACATCTCAACGATGGAGTTGTTTCATACAAACATGCAGCTTTTTGCTTCTCAAGACGTTAACTGATGGACTGGAGTGGTGTGGATTATTGTGATGTTTTTATCAGCTGTTAGGACTCTCATTCTGACGGCACCCATTCACTCCAATGGTGAGCAAGTGATGCAATGCTACATTACATCTTTTACATACGTTGCTAGTTCCTGTAGTGCAAACACGCCAAAAAGCGTCTGCCGAGTGTTATATTTCCAACAAATGTACATTTTTGGGAGAACTATTTCTTTAAATATAAACGCATCCGCCGTGTCTTGTGTTGAATGGTTTTGGTTCATGTATTGTCCCAGTCCAGATCACTACGGCGTCAGCCACCCTGTATAAACAATCAAGGAAATGAATGCAACGCTCTCAGTTCATACCTTGAAACACGGGAAGCTGTAGAGTCCTGTGAACTGGGTTTACAGATCTGATTATGTTTTTATTGTAAATCCTTTCCACACGCACTTGGTCACTGAGCTCATCAAAAAGCTCCTGAAGGCCTTCCAAACCATAACTGCTTAACGGTCCAAACCTCTTGCCGTAGACCCTCCTGTACATAAAGATTAACCTGGACACTTCGATTCCGTCCGGAAAGCTCTGTATTAAGTTGACAACCTCCTCTTTCAGCGTTTGCAATGAGGGGCCTGATAAAGCAAGATTCAATTATAAATGGTGAAACTGGAAAAAAAATATTTTTAATATCCTGATATTGGTTTTGCATGACTGTTTGGTCCCTTATGTACAGTACAGACCAAAAGTTTGGAAACATTACTATTTTTAATGTGTTTGAAAGAAGTTTCTTCTGCTCATCAAGCCTGCATTTATTTGATCAAAAAATACTGAAAAAAAATGTAATATGTGATATATTATTACAATTTAAAATAATTGGTTTTTAAATTTATTATACTTTAAATTATCATTTATTTCTGTGATGCAAAGCTGAATTTTTAGGATCATTATCACATGATCCTTTAGAAAATCATTCTAATATGATGATTCATTATCAAAGTTGGACAAACAGTCTGCTGCTTAATATTTTTTCAGAATGTGATACTTTTTTAGGATACTTTGATGAATAAAAAGTAAAAAAAAAAAAAAAAAAGAAGCTATGTTTTTAAATATAAATATTGTGTAATAACAATATACACTACTGCGTCAGTAATTTTGGGGTCAGTAATTTTTTTTCTTTCTTTTTTTTAAATAAAATCAATACTTTTATTCAGCAATGATGTGTTAAATTGATAAAAAGTGAAAGTAAAAAAAAAAATATTATTAGAATATATATTATTAGAATTTTTTTTTTTATTTTGAAATAAATGCAGTTCTTTTTAACCTTTTATTGATCAAATATATTAGACAGCAGAACTGTTTCCAACACTCATAAATAAATCAGAATATTAGAATGATTTCTAAATGATCATGTGATGAGACTGGATGTTACATGTGACACTGAAGGCTGGAGTAATGATGCTGAAAATTCAGCTTTGCATCACAGGAATAAATTATTTTTTTTAAAGTATATTCAAATAGAAAACTATTATTTTAAGTTGTAATAATATTTCACAATATTACTATTCTACTGTGTTTTTGATCAAATAAATGCAGTCTTCTTGATGAGCAGAAGAGACGATCTTTCAAAAAAACATTAAAAATAGTAATGTTTCCAAACTTTTTGGTCTGTACTGTATATTTCTTTTGGTAAAAAATTATCATTATTTAAAAATATTTCTTATGTCAAAAGAATGTTTTCCTGCCTCAAAATAGAGTGAGTGCTGTAAACACTGTATTTCTAAACTAAAGGCCACCACATAGAAAAGAAATGCACAATACTTTGGTCCGTTCCTGATGTCGAGGGTAGTGCTTCATCCGGGGCCCTTGGGGGCCCTTGATGTCTCCGACGGCCGCTGCTCATTCCCTGTTTATTCGCCATCATCTTCCGATTTTTCTCTTCTCATTTAAAACAAGATATTCCCCAGGTATAAAATTCACTGAGGAGTTTAAACAAAAACATTTCAGTTCAGTTGTTTTGCAGTTGCCTCAAATAAAAAACAGAAAAAAAAAAAAAAAAAAAAAAAAAAAAAAAAAAACTATCTCTGACCTTAAAAACGAATCCAGTGAGGATTTATCATCTGATTCAGAAAACTGAATCGTCTTCAAACGATTCCCTGTTGATCTGAATCTCTAATAGCAGGGTTTCGTGACATAAAACCTGATTCTATATTTAAAAATTCACTGAATTGTGGCTTTTAATTTTCAGTCAGAGGGGAAGGTGCATCGAATAAACAGTAATTAATAGGCTACTACTTAAAAAAGAAAACACAATGTGGGTAAGATGCTTTAAAAAGTACTTTTGCAGCTAACATATGTACCTTAAGAAACATCGCGCCCGTTTTATCTTAAATTATAATACATCTAATAACGCTAAATAGTGGCTACAGTCTGTTCTAGTCATATATTTTAGCTACTTGAACGCCAAACACGTGAATGAGGCTGAGCTTCTTCTTCTTTGGTTCCGCGCCGTTGTAGTTTCGCATTAGCGCCCTCTAGTGTTGTGGAGAATTGTTGTTTCTATTTATATTTACGAGCTTGTCAAAAATATGAAAGCTGATAATATGTGTCCTGTATATCATATACAGTACAGGTCAAAAGTTTGGAAACATAACTATTTTTAATGTTTTTGAAAGAAGTTTCTTCTGCTCATCAAGCCTGCATTTATTTGATCAAAAATACAGAAAAAAAGTAATATTGTGATATATTATTACAATTTAAAATAATTGTTTTTAAATTTATTATACTTTAAATTATCATTTATTTCTGTGATGCAAAGCTGAATTTTTTAGAAATCATTCTAATATGATGATTCATTATCAAAGTTGGAAACAGTTCTGCTGCTTAATATTTTTTCAGAACATGTGATACTTTTTTAGGATACTTTGATGAATAAAAAGGTAAAAAAAAAAAAAAAAAAAGCTATGTTTTTAAAATATTAATATTTTGTAATAACAATATACACTACTGGTCAGTAATTTGGGGTCAGTAATTTTTTTTCATTCTTTTTTTTTAAATAAAATCAATACTTTTATTCAGCAAGGATGTTTTAAATTGATAAAAAGTGATAGTAAAAGAAAATATATTATTAGAATATATATTATTAGAATTTTTTTATATTTTGAATAAATGCAGTTCTTTTTAACCTTTTATTCATCAAATATATTAGACAGCAGAACTGTTTCCAACACTCATAATAAATCAGAATATTAGAATGATTTCTAAATGATCATGTGATAGACTGGATGTTACATGTGACACTGAAGGCTGGAGTAATGATGCTGAAAATTCAGCTTTATATCACAGGAATAAATTATTTTTTTAAAGTATATTCAAATAGAAAACTATTATTTTAAGTTGTAATAATATTTCACAATATTACTGTTTTTTCTGTATTTGTGATCAAATAAATGCAGGCTTGATGAGCAGAAGAGACTTCTTTCAAAAACATTAAAAATAGTAATGTTTCCAAACTTTTGACCTGTACTGTAAGTATGTATAAACAGTGTTGGGTTACTAAGTTATTCATTACTATGATTTAATTGCTTTTCCCTTAAAAAAGTAACGTGAGATAAAAATAAATAAATAAATAAATAAATAAATAAATAAAATCTGTAATTTAACTAGTTACAGTCACGTCTGATGTAATGGCATTAAATATAGACTTTAGAACAATACTACATCAGACAATAGTGAATTTAACATCTAATGTTAAAAGGAATGTTTTTTCTCCCTTTTAATACTTAAGTCAGTTAAAGAATGATTGACGTAAATTTATTATAAATTTATTTTAATGATTTAAAAGAGAAGTTTCATATCTATCCTCGCATCGCTCAACTGGTCGAGGTTGATATAGCATTTAGAAGGTAATTAGCAATAAGTAATGCAATACCTAGAGAGAGTAATTAGTACTAATTACACTGTTGAAGATATAATTAGTAGCTAGTAATAATTACTTTTTTTTTTTTTTTTTGAGTAAATTAACAACACTGTGTATAAACTATGCATTTATTAGACTTACAAATACAAATGCATGCAACAAAAACTTTATTTTAAAAATTAAAAATTAATAACTTAAATGATATATTAATATAATCAAACTGATCTGTGCTATATAAGGTAGTAATCACTCTGTATTACAGTGGTAGGCTACTTATAGTGCATAAAAAGTTTTTCAACATTATTTTGTTATAAAAACAGTGAGATAGATAGATAGATAGATAATAACATGTAAATATCACACACAAAGAACAGGTCAAATGTTCTGTTATAGACCTGTCTGTGATAACAGGGTTAATGTGCTTATTAAATGCAAGTATGTTTATTTTTTCAGTCCCATATAAACTTGAATGTCACATCTTTCATCTCGTGTTTGTATACAGCATTAAATCGCTGCTCTTGGGCTTCAGTGAACAGATTCTTCCAGTCACCAGCAATTCCTGACAGAGCAAAACAAGACCGGTAACCTTGAGTGAATCTGGCATATATGGATACATGATATTATACACTGATATTCAATTGAAACAAAAGTGTAAACAATGCTGTGAAAGTTGAAAGTGAAAGTGAAAGTGACGTGACATTCAGCCAAGTATGGTGACCCATACTCAGAATTTGTGCTCTGCATTTAACCCATCCGAAGTGCACACACACAGAGCAGTGAACACACACACACTGTGAACACACACCCGGAGCAGTGGGCAGCCATTTATGCTGCGGCGCCCGGGGGAGCAGTTGGGGTTCAGTGCCTTGCTCAAGGGCACCTAAGTCGTGGTATTGAGGGTGGAGAGAGCGCTGTACATTCACTCCCCCCACCCACAATTCCTGCCGGCCCGAGACTCGAACTCACAACCCTTCGATTGGGAGTCCGACTCTCTAACCATTAGGCCACGACTTCCCCAACTTGAACTTTGTTGGTTCAAGTTGACCGAATTCAATTTTGGTCTATATTATAAAAGTAGTCCATACGACATTTGTGACCCTGGAACACAAAACCAGTCATAAGTGTCAATTTTTCAAAATTGAGATTTATAAAGCATATGAAAGCTGAATAAATAATCTTTCCATTGATGAATGGTTTGTTAGGAGGACAATATTTGTCTGAGATACAACTATTTGAAAATCTGGAATCTGAGGGTGTAAAAAAATCTAAATATTGAGAAAATCATCTTTAAACTTGTCCAAATTAATTCTTAACAATGCATATTACTAATCAAAAATTAAGTTTTAATATATTTACAGTAGGAAATTTACAAAATATCTTCATGGAACATGATCTTTACTTAATATCCTAATGATTTTTGGCATAAAAGAAAAATCTATAATTCTGACCCATACAGTGTATTTTTGGCTATTGCTACAAATAAACCCCAGAGACTCAAGACTGCTTTTGTGCTCCAGGGTCAGATTTGTGAATCAGTTCACACATGCAATACAGACTACTTTTATAGTACTATTATGGTGCAAGGCATGGAAGCTTCGGTTTACATTAACTGTAACATTACATCATCAATTCAAACTTCCCCTAGTAAATCAAATCTCCTGGAACCAGAGAAATCCTCTAAAACCAGAAAGAAGTTGGACATTTTGTTTTGTTTCATGTTCTTGAAGACGCAGTGGTCAGCGATCTTCTCCATCACGTCTTGACTCAGAGATTTACCAAGAAACTTGGCAATTTTCTCCACAGATCCTTTCAGATCCTGGCAAAGATTCGTATATCACATGTTATGATTTCAATATTTTACTACAATAGCTCAACATCAAAAATGCTGAAAAAAAAACAAAAAAAAAAAAGATTTTTCCTCAAGGTAAAAGACAAATGTTGTATCTCAAAACTATAAGCTTTGGTTTTGTGGATGAACAGAAATAATAAGTGTTAATAATTCATAACAAATTATATTTTGCAATGTAGAAGTAATAAATCTTCATTGAGATTTAATATCTTTGAAAGTACAAAGACACATTATTTCATGCCTAAGTGCACTAATAAATAATGCGGGGGAAAAAATGGTAACACTTAAAGCCTTTATGTATTATGCATTATAAAAGTAGTTTTAATGCATTAATTATGCCTTGTTATGCACCTTATAATGCTTTGTACAATCTCATGAATAATTGCAACCACAGTTCATGCATTATAACACTTATCAATTCATTATTACACCACGCATTTTAAATTCAGTTATAATTATTTACAACAAGCTATAATGTATTACAACGCACATCATGAATAGTTCTAATGCATTATACCCTTTAATAACCCTTATATGCATAATACATAAAGGCTTTAAGTAAAGTGTTACTAAAATTAATTAAAGGGGGGAAAAAAACTTTATGCATATTTTCTTATACATTACAGGGGAAACTTCAACTTCAGCTGTTTCGTTCATGAGCAAGTCCAACTACATTATTCACTGTTACTGCAAGGTTATAGAAACCTATGAACTCTGTTGCAGATGTAGGTCAAATAAAGCATGCATGTTCAGTCCTGCTTACAGCGATCATCTCCTCGTAGAAAATGTACAGTATGGATTCCTTTTCTTCAGCATTTAATCCAGCTTTTCACATGATCAAACCAGGAACCGAACATGACTGTGGATAAAAGACGTCATGCTTAAACGATCAAATCATTCCTTGGCAGACATATCTCGCAAAAAGTTGCATATTTTAACTGAAATCTGGATTGGTAACAACTATGCATGAGAACAGATCATGTTGCACGGCATGCATTGCACGCCTCACTTTTGTACTTACGTTTGCTCTAATAAAATGTAAAATAAAGCTGAAAATCCATACCGTTTCCATCGAGGAACTTCTCCATGAACTCGTCTTGGGTTCCTGGCTTCACCAGGTATGAAGCCATTCCATAGTAGTGATATGAGGATGTGAACACGTCTTTCGGGTTACGCATGACATAAAGAACCTGAAGCACAGAGTGAAGCGCACAATAATCTGAATGCATTTCATTAAACAGCGCACTCATCATTCGTTCATCAAATTGAGATGCATTTACCCTGGGCTTTATTTTGAAGTAAGACTCGTTCATCATGTGGTGATGGAAGTGAGTTGCAAAAAGACGCGTGGAGAAGGTCTCTGCTCCAGATTGAGCAGGATCGCCCGGTGTTCCTCCAGCCATGGCACTCGGTCCCAGTTTGGCACCGTCAGCACCGGAGAGTCAAATCACCCTCGCTCACGATCAGAGGAAACCACCTCCTGCATCCATGTTGTGCCTGTGTGTGGAGCAAAGCGCAGCTCACATTACTGTCATTCAAAAACAGTGGCTGAAAACTGTTTCCAAACCAACAGACAGTACATATTTGAGAACCTGGCACATGCATATTTAAGTCTAAAGTTGTTTTTGACTCTCATATGACACTGACCCACAAGATGAAATGATCCCAGTTAATAATACTCTGAACTCATTTAAACAGGTTTTATTAAATGGACAGCTCCGGTCCTTGATTCTGATTGGTTGAGCCGCGTTCGAAGCTGTTGTAAATTACTCTACAAACACACACCTTTGTTTACGTTTGTGTGTTACTCTGCAACCACTTTGTTGGAACCGGTTTCTGAGGAACTACATTGTTTGGTGGAAGAATACTAGGTGCGTCTCAAATCAATCGCGTACTTATGCGCTATTCTATAACGTTTTGTAGTATAAATAGTGCGTTCACACTGAAAATTCCAAAAAGGAAAAAAAGTGCACTTTAAACACCCGGACGATGCACTTAAATAACCGAAAAAACGAAGTGTGGAATGTTGGACACTTCATGCACTCAACTGTCGCAGCTGTAATTACGTAACGAAGGGGGAGGGGCTATCAGACCCTGATTATGAATGACAAAATAACCTTATATAATTCATACACTACATGGTTGAGTACATAGTGCATAAATACATAGTGTATGAGTGCATAGTGCGTCATTTGGGACGCTGCTACTGTTTTTATTAATAACATTACATTTTATTTGCTCGGTTTTATTCTGTGAAACTACGTATATGCAATGACTGTTTTATAAAAGCAATAAGCCCTGTGAAGCTGTGGTTTACAGTGAATTTATAACAGCTAAAGGGGTTTTAGTCACTCCGCTTCATGTCGTGCATGAACAACGCCCCTATGCTGGTATAAATTCACTGTAAACCACGGCTGCTCGGGGCTTATTGCTTTACTAACATGCATAGCCACGTTTCTACATTACAAACATTCCACTCCAAAGCTGGTTTTGCCATGAAACAAGGGTTAGAAGAACAAAAAAAATACTCAGTAATCTGCCTACCAACTATAAAGCATTCTGGAGTATAAAGATTGTTTTTCTGCATTCATTTTAGCTTAAACGTAAAAATCAACTGCATTTTCTGCAAGCAATGGTTTTGTTAGAGTAACTTTCAGTTATTGAGTCAGCTTCCATGGTAATTATAGTACACTCGTAAAGCATTAAGTGCTCATTTCAGCCATTTCTAAGTTGCATGTTAGAAAACAGTTAATTTCACAAATAATTACAATGAAACTGTAAGTAACACCTTTAGTTAAACATACAATATTGTAGTAGAAACTAAGACTTTTACTTTACAGTGATGGCCTGCTGGGTAGATTACTTACAAACTGTGGTCTGTTACTGATCACAGATTACATGATGAAAATTGCAGTTAGTAATGTAGGTTATTTATTTTAGGTAATCTATTCTGACTACTTTTTAGATTACTTAAGATTAAGTTTTACCAAACTTGTTTTAAACTTACTGTTAAATGCACCACATTGATATTTTTGAAGTCAACATCATGAAATGCATTAAACGTTACTTCACTCCAGTTTTTCCCAAACTGCAGTGGATTCAAACTAATATAAAGCTTATATATATATTATATTTATATATATATATATATATATATATATATATATATATATATATATATATATATATATATATATATATATATATATATATATATATATATATATATAGCTCTGACACTCTCCGATGACGATTTTTACGTCACGCATACCATAGCGGATACTTTATACTGTTTGAGTGTAGCCATAGATATATACACTAGATGTCGTCTTGGCTACAGCAGATCATTGGAACGAATGCGTCAATAGAGTCGCCATCTTGGAACAGGGGAGCCCCTCCTCTTTAATGCATCAGCGTCAATATGTAGGCAAAGGTCCAACGGAAATAAAATCACAATGCGATTCAGATTATTTTATTTAATGCCATGTCAGCAATCAAAGCTATTTTCATGGCAAAAATTGTTGTTGTAAAAAGTTTCTGTTTTTTCCCGTCACGTCGTAGCTCATCAGATACAGTCGGGGTGTAAAAATATTGTTCTGCTCTTAGGTGCTAATTAATAAACGGTGGAAACCACTGAAACTTGTCCGATCAGAACAATTAACTTAGATGATGTCCGTTTAGGAGGAGCTAGATGCACTCACCACTCATAGCACACCCATTGCAAACTCAAACAATATTTAATTAAGTGTGGTTCTAGAAAGAGAAACAACAACAACAATAAAGTGTAAATATACACACTGATAAACATCAATATGCAAATGAATAATATCTGCATTTGCTATGACATTAACACTGATAGTGCGTCTAACAGCGATCGTATGATAAGATTGGCTAGAGATTAGCTGACAGACACATGTGCTCGACAGACGCGGTAAACACGTCTTGAAAGACTAATGCACAATCAAATATAAACACAGTATAATGAAGAAACAAACTTACTCTTTGATGTACGCACACATGCGATAACTCAATATTGCGGGGAGAAACTGGCATTATCATCACATTTTAGTACAATTAGTGTTTGTGCGTTTATGTATATACCACTGTTTTCCAAAAAAACACAAAATAACGGGTCCTTTTTTTGACTTCTGGGTCCTAACAATAGGCGTGTGACTGACGCCTGACTAAATAACAACAGCGATTAACCATTACACATATACTAGAACTGTATGAACATTAAATAACTGGCCGTCATTTTAGTACAGCCGCCCCCAAAATGTGCTTGCAGATTTGTATCTTGGGCCAGTACTCACAGTCATTCAGGAAGTGAAGGGAGCTTAATTAATCTGACAACAGGTCTGATGTAGGTTCTGTCTTTGATCTGGATTTCTGCAGCTCTTACTTTATTATCAGCTCCGACCTGGACAGATTTCACAGTTCCAACAGGCCAGAGTGCCCTGGGGAATTGTGGATCAGCAATCATAACCACTGTCCCTACTGTCAAGTTGTCTTTCTCTTGTTGCCATTTCTGGCGAGACTGGAGTCCGGGCAGGTAGTTACGCAGATAACTGCTCCAGAACTGGTCTGCCAATATCTGGCTGTGTCTCCAGCGCTTGCGGCTGAGCAGTTCAGATGCAGGGTAAATTACCTGTGGCAAGGCAGAGCCTCGTCGGCCCATTAAGAGAGAATTAGGGGTTATTGGATCAGGATCCGCTACATCTGAGGATACGTATCCCAATGGCTTTGAATTTAGAATTCCTTCGATTTCAACAAGGACAGTCCTGAGCACTTCCTCCGTGACAGTTTGCACACCAATGGTGGTGTACAGTGCAGCTTTAAGAGATCTGATTTCTCTTTCCCAGGATCCTCCGAAATGTGGGGAGTTTGGTGGATTGTAATGGAAGTCAATCTGTTGCTTGGCAAGTTCTCTTTGTAACTGAGGGTGAATATTGTTGAAGGCCTCCTTAAGCTCATGATCTCCACCCTTGAAATTGGTACCCTGATCAGAGCACAACTCATGAGGTTTTCCCCTACGGGCGATGAATCGACGTAGAGACATGAGGAAGGAGTCTGTGTCAGCTTGAGAGAGAAGGTCGATGTACACTGCCCTTGTGGTCAAACATTTATAAATGATACCCCAGCGTTTCTCGTTCCGGCGCCCAATTTTGATGGTAAATGGGCCAAAGCAGTCCATCCCTGTAGAGTAAAAGGCTGGTTGGAAGAGTCTTAAACTGGAAGGAGGTAAGTCAGCCATTTTAGGTATTTGGGGCTTGCCACGCCACCTTTGACACTCAGTACAGTGATGCTGAATTGATCTTACTGCTTGACGGCCTCTCAAGATCCAGAAGCGTCTTCTGATTTCAGCAAAGACTCTTTCAGTACCAGGGTGTGAGAGTTGTGCATCGTACTGCTTAATTAGTAGTTTAGTCACAGGATGGACTTGGTCTAGGACAATTGGGTGAAGAATGTCAGGACTTAGTAGATGACATCTTCCGAGTCGTCCACCCACTCTAATCAGTTGCGTGTCAGAATCAAATTCGGCAGCTAATGTCTTTAAAACGACTGTTTGAGGAGATGGCTTTTCCCTGCTTGAAGCTGAGCATATTCATCAGGAAAACTCTCCATTTGAGACTGTTGAATAATTTTGAGCTCGGCTTTCTAATATGTGTCAGCAGTGACAGTGTCTGTGGGACTGGCCACCCCATGAAATAATCTGGCTGTTGAAACTACAAGTTCTTGAAAGTTGTCTGGTTGAGATGCATTGACTGAATGCTGGTCATTCTGAGATATTAGAAGATGGAAGGATACTGGTTTACGCAGTTCCTTTGAGGTGTCGGCTGGCACTAGGTTGGGCATTTTGGGCCAAGACGATGGAGGTTTCTGCAAAAATTCTGGGCCATTCTTCCAGCGGGTAGGTTCGGCTAGCTGAGCCAGTGACATGCCACAAGTAATATCGTCAGCAGGGTTGTCTTGTGAGGGCACGTAGGACCATAAATGTGAATCAGTTAGATCTTGAATCTCTGCAACTCTAGTTCCTACAAACACTTTAAAATGGCATGAGTCCGATTGAAACCAGTTGAGCACGGTTGTAGAACATCAGTCCAGTATCTGAAACTGCTGATGTCTAGTGTGAGCTCTCTTTGCAGAAACTGCTGCCAATTGTGCTCCAGTTAAAGCAGCACATAGCTCGAGTCGGGGAATTGTTTGCTGCTTCTTTGGAGCTACTCGTGATCTAGCTGCCAAGAATGACACCTCTATCTGTCCTTTGCTATCTTCAGTGCGGAGATAGGCTACAGCTCCATACGCTCGCTCTGAGGCATCACAGAATGTGTGCACAGTTCTTGAGCTTATCAATGGATCTACATTTGTAGTGTAGCATCTGGGAAGTGTGACACAGGAAAGTTGTGGAAGCTCATCTTCCCATGTGAGCCATGCATTTCTGAGGTCAGTGGGCAGTTCAGGGTCATCCCATTCTCTTTTTTTGTCCCAAAGCCTCTGGACTATGATCTTAGCTCTAGTGGTAAATGGGGTGATGAATCCCAAGGGATCATACTGACTGGAAAGGACGCTATATATGTGTCGCATAGTGGGCTCAGTTTTTACGACATGGCCATGTTTATAACCAAGGGTGTCAGATCTGCACTGCCACCTAAGTCCTAGTGTGCGCTCCTGGGGGTCGGCCCTGTCTGAACTAAACCAAAGCTCATGGTTCTCTGACCTGATTTGCTGCGGCAGGTGTTGCAGCAGTTGGGGAGTGTTACTAGCCCATTGACGCAGTTCAAATCCACCCTTGGCCAGCAGATGTCGCATATCATCCACTAATTGTCTGGCAATCTCAAAAGAGGGGACACTCTGCAACCAGTTGTCCACATAGAAACAACGATCTACTGATACTCGTACCTCACTGTCTGGTTGGCTGTGATCAGCAACATGTTTCAGAAGAGCAAAGGTTGCACAGCACGGGCTGCACGTGGTGCCAAATGGTAACACTGACCACTGGTAGACATCAGGTGCGTTGGTTGGTTTTAGGTCTCACCACAGGAATCGCAAGAATGCTTGGTCTTCTGGTAGGAGACGCACCTGATGAAACATCCCCTTTATGTCACTGCTAATGGCTACTGCATGCTCTCTGAAACGGAGAAGTACTCCCAGCAAGGTAGCACCCAGAGTTGGCCCAGGAATAAGATATTCATTTAAGTTCAGCCCTTGGAAGTTGAAGAAACAATTGAATACTATCCTGTTCTTTCCGTTGTGGTGGACCATGTGATGTGGAATATACCACCCTGAAGTCTGTACAGCTGTGGATTTGGGAATTTTTCTCACATAGCCTGATTCTAGCAGCCTGTTCATCTCAGATGTGTATGCTTGGGATTTCTCAAAGCTCTGTGCCAGCTGATTTTCAGTCCTTCTCAAATGAGGCATTACCGCTTCCTTTGGAGCACCTAGAGGTGGAGGACTGATTTTCCAGAGGAGGGGGGTTGCGTATCTTTGCACACCTTCAACTTCAACCCTCATAGTTTTCTCCTCCAGAATGCGCACAGCTTCTGCATCTTGCTTTGACCTCGTCACAAGTCGTTCATTTTGGTAGGGCAAGATATCCATCTGCCACAACCGCTCCACTTGACTGTATAGATCATTAGGTGCAAGGCTTACAGATGTAAACAAGCACTGTTGTGTATGTGGAATGTGTTCAAGGAACTTTGATGGACCTTGGAGTGTCCATCCCAAATTAGTTTTCACAGCTGCTGGACCTCCGGGGGGTCCCAAATGAACTGGCTCAACAGGGGTGATCAGTTGTGGGTAATCTGACCCAATGAGCAGTAATGGCCTTGCATGGTCAATTGACTGAAGAGGTAGGCCTCTGAGATGGCGATATTTATTTTGGAGCATTTCAATTGGGTAGGAATGAGGGGCTAATCCAAGCTCCTCTGCAGTGAAGGCTCTTCTGATTGTGAAGTTGCGATCTGGTTGTGTAGCTGGACTCACTGAGAATGATACTGTGAAGCCATGGATAACGCGGATGTCTTGGCGCACTGTGCGAAGACACAGGTCTTCGGGTTTTTTACCATTGAGGTTGAGTAGCTGAGCTGCTTCATGGAGAAGTATTGTGCGCTCTGAACCATCATCTAGTAGTGCGTATGTATCTAGTGAAAAAAGTCTCCGTTGCGTATGAGGACTCTGCACAATTTCAGTAACACTCTACTGCTGCCAGTAGGTCTATCAACATACAGAGTTTTCTATCGTGGTGCTGGTAGACTGGGTGATCTCTCCCATTTCTTTGGTGGCATTAGCATTCAGTTCATTGTTGGCCTCATGCAGAATTTCTAGATGTCTCCTCTGACACTTCTTGCATCTCGCCTTAAGAGTACACTGACCTGCTTGGTGATCGCGCCCACATTTCCAACATCTCTGATTGGATCTGATCCAGGTAACAATCTGATCTTTGGTCAGCAGTTTGAAGTTTGAACACTGATTGAGATAGTGCTGTGTGGTATTACAGAAGGGGCAGTATTTCTTTGGTTTCTCTAGTGATCTCACCTCTGAAACTGTATTCCGGCGAACCACTTCAACCTTGGAAACTGGACTTTGCTCTCTTCCATGGAAGATGGCAGTAGATTTGTGCGCTACTTTAGGCACTCTTTGCTGGTCTTTGCGGAAGCTCTGTCTCTCTCTACCAGGGTCAATACCGAACTGGGTACCATCCTCTTGCACTCTCACCTCATACTCCAGCCATTCTGCAAATTCAAGCAAGGTAGGGATAGGTGTCTTGAGTGGATTGACATACCTCTTAAAGTTTGCTCTGAGATCGTGAGGTAGTTTAGCTAGGAGGCGGGAGACATGCGATCCACAAGCCAATTCTGTACGTCCAGGACTTCCTAACTGATCCAACATTCCAACGAGGGCTCGTACCTTTAGTGCAAAAAGCCTGAATGCTCTGGTGTCACCACTTCTTATGCTGGGCCCATCCATCATAACAGCAATGCGTTGAAGTGCAAGTTGATGCGGTTGCCCATAGAGTTCTGTTAGTGCCTGCATGGTATGAGTGTAAGGGTACCTGCTGTTACTGTAGGAGTCAGCAATGAGCAATGCTTCTTCAAACTTCAAGTGGTCCATCAATATTTGGAACTTAAAGTGCTCTTTGGCATCAGCAGGCAGGAGATTGTCAAGAGCTACCTTTAACCTGGCGAACTCACGTGGATCCTCTTTGGTGAAGTTAGGAATGGTAGGGGTTGGACCACGATAAGTGTTCTCTTGACTGATTGGCAATGAAGAATGATAAGGCACGAATGGTCTCTGCTGCCTGGAGGTAGGGCTGTAATAGTGTGAGGATGGATGTCTTGAGTGGTGATAGCTTTCATCTGCATGCTCCGCCCTCTGGGGTGATACTGCACGCTCTGGCGATGGCGAAATTGATCTGGATTGCTTGGAACCCGCTTTTCATCCTCTGAAGATCATGAATGATCTCATCTATTCTATCACATTGACGTTCTGAGTGCAACTTATCCTTACTGTGTTTCACTGACCTTTCTCCTTCATAACGTGGATCGCTTTGATCTCTTGTTGACGTTACTCTGTGGTGTGACAGTGAGGTAGAGATTCGATTCTCCATATTGCACGTCAAATGTCTGAGTGAATGAAATGGTTGAGATGGAGACAATGATCTTGAAGTGTGAGCTGCTGAGTGTTCACTGAGGTCGCGTCTGAGTTGACGGTTCTCTTTCTCCAGATCCTTGAGGCGCATCTCCAGTGCTTCAGGTGAGAAGTGTGCATTCCCCCCATAGGCAGGAAAGTGATCAATGCCAGCAACCAGGGTGCTGTGAAGTGGTAATGGACCTCCTGTAGCCCCTATTGGCTGTTCTCCTACGTTGGAGTGGTCTGAGGGTTTGTGTGCTGATGGCTGCTCTGGCACATAATCCACCTCATAGTCATCAAGGTACTTTGGCATCTGCGTTCGGCGTCGAGAGCGAACTGTAGCATCACTAATCTCCTCACTATGTATGGACATTGTATTAATTCAGAAGTTGCCTGCATCCGGCTCGAAGGACCATGTAAAATATTGTTCTGCTCTTAGGTGCTAATTAATAAACGGTGGAAACCACTGAAACTTGTCCGATCAGAACAATTAACTTAGATGATGTCCGTTTAGGAGGAGCTAGATGCACTCACCACTCATAGACCACCCATTGCAAACTCAAACAATATTTAATTAAGTGTGGTTCTAGAAAGAGAAACAACAACAACAATAAAGTGTAAATATACACACTGATAAACATCAATATGCAAATGAATAATATCTGCATTTGCTATGACATTAACACTGATAGTGCGTCTGACAGCGATCGTATGATAAGATTGGCTAGAGATTAGCTGACAGACACATGTGCTCGATAGACGCGGTAAACACGTCTTGAAAGACTAATGCACAATCAAATATAAACACAGTATAATGAAGAAACAAACTTACTCTTTGATGCACGCACACATGCGATAACTCAATATTGCGGGAGAGAACTGGCATTATCATCACCGTTAGAATCGTCTCACGCTAGTAATAATAATAGCGATCATATCTGCCCTGAAACTGCGTCAGCGTCCGGGTCCTTTTTTGACTTCTGGGTCCTAACAATAGGCGTGTGACTGACGCCTGACTAAATAACAACAGCGATTAACCATTACACATATACTAGAACTGTATGAACATTAAATAAACTGGCCGTCATTTTAGTACACGGGGTAAACAGCCAGAACCAGTATGTTTGGATAAACTTGTTCAGGTGGACGTTTTAACTTAAGACTCATCTCCGTTAGCCAAGAATGCTGACTGAACTCGGCCACACAGCGCCAGTCAGAGAAACTATTGAATAGAGACCAAAACAACTGTCCACATTTCTAACATCTTACGATCATATTACATTGATATAAATACATTCTGTTCATTGTAGGTTTTCCTAACTGTCAAAAACTAATGGGTAACTAGCATGGATTAGCTGCGGTCGTTGACCAAGTACTGAAACAAACCAACGTAACCAGTAGTGTTGCTTTCGTCAACGAAAATTATGACTAAATATCGTCATCAATGAACCTTTATCATGTGACGAAAATGAGACGAGACGCAACGTAATTGCTGGTCATGTGACGATGACTATAATTAAATGTATAATGCAATATCGTTGACGAATAAAAACTAAATGTGGTTTACAAAATAAAAACTATGCTAAAATGTCTCTTCATTTTCATTGACCAAAACGAGACGAAACGAAATGTTTTAATGGTATTTCGTCTCGTTTAGTCGTTATTATTTTTATTTTTATTGTTTTTATTTATTTTATTTAAATTTATGTGTGTGTACTTCTAACATGTTTGGTTGGTAAAATAAATGTTGTAAATTCACACTCAGAGAGTCTTCCGTGTCTGGAATGGATGTATTCTTGAGTTTATAAGGTAACAATAATATAATACGATAACCTTGTTTGAAATAGGTTGGCTAAAATAAAATTTTGGTTTCGTCTATAATACTAGGTACTTGTACTATACTGATTAGGTTAAATAGAATTGCATTACTAAAAAGAGACTAAAATACTATTTTCATTGACTAAAACTAAACTAAAATGTCATCAGTTTTCTTCGACTAAAACTGGACTAAAATGTCATCAGTTTTCATCTACTAAAACTAGACTAGACTAAAAATAGTATGAACATGACTAAAACTAGACTAAAATGTCATCAGTTTTCGTCGACTAAAACTAGACTAAAATGTCATCAGTTTTCTTCGACTAAAACTGGACTAGACAAAAATAGTATGAACGTGACTAAAACTAGACTAAAATGTAATCAGTTTTCGTTGACTAAAACTAGACTAGACTAAAAATAGTATGAACGTGACTAAAACTAGACTAAAATGTCATCAGTTTTCGTCGACTAAAACTAGACTAGACTAAAAATAGTATGAACGTGACTAAAACTAGACTAAAATGTCATCAGTTTTCGTCGACTAAAACTAGACTAGACTAAAAAGAGTATGAACGTGACTAAAACTAGACTAAAATGTCATCAGTTTTCGTTGACTAAAACTAGACTAAAATGTCATCAGTTTTCGTCGACTAAAACTAGACTAGACTAAAAATAGTGTGAATGTGACTAAAACTAGACTAAAATGTCATCAGTTTTTGTCGACTAAAACTAGACTAAAATGTCATTAGTTTTCGTCTACTAAAACTAGACTAGACTAAAATTTGTATGAACGTGACTAAAACTAAACTAAAATGTCATCAGTTTTCGTCGACTAAAACTAGACTAAAATGTCATCAGTTTTCGTCGACTAAAACTAGACTAGACTAAAAATAGTATAACCGTGACTAAAACTAGACTAAAATGTCATCAGTTTTCATCTACTAAAACTAGACTAGACTAAAAATAGTATGAACGTGACTAAAATTAGACTAAAATGTCATCAGTTTACGTTGACTAAAACTAGACTAAAATGTCATCAGTTTTCATCGACTAAAACTAGATTAGACTAAAAATAGTATGAACGTGACTAAAACTAGACTAAAAAGTCATCAGTTTTCGTTGACTAAAACTAGACTAAAATGTCATCAGTTTTCGTCGCCTAAAACTAGACTAAAATGTCATCAGTTTTCGTCGACTAAAACTAGACTAGACTAAAAATAGTATAACCGTGACTAAAACTAGACTAAAATGTCATTAGTTTTCGTCTACTAAAACTAGACTAGACTAAAAATAGTATGAACGTGAATAAAACTAGACTAAAATGTCATCAGTTTTCGTTGACTAAAACTAGACTAAAATGTCATCAGTTTTCATTGACTAAAACTAGATTAGACTAAAAATAGTATGAACGTGACTAAAACTAGACTAAAATGTCATCAGTTTTCGTTGACTAAAACTAGACTAAAATGTCATCAGTTTTCGTTGACTAAAACTAGACTAGACTAAAAAGAGTATGAACGTGACTAAAACTAGACTAAAATGTCATCAGTTTTCGTCGACTAAAACTAGACTAGACTAAAAAGAGTATGAACGTGACTAAAACTAGACTAAAATGTCATCAGTTTTCGTCGACTAAAACTAGATTAGACTAAAAAGAGTATGAACTTGACTAAAACTAGATTAAAATGTCATCAGTTTTCGTCGACTAAAACTAGACTAAAATGTCATCAGTTTTCGTCGTGTGACGGGACGAGCCAACGACAGACACAGTGGGCGTGGCGTCAGGCCTCGGAGAGGTTTTTATTTAACAGAAAAACCAAAACAAGGGGAAATAAAGTGTCCAAAAGGGGAACAGTGTCCAAAACAGGGAATCTGGTGTCCTCGTCGTGCTGCGGGGTTCGTGGGGGTCTGGCAGTGTTCATGGAGGAAGGGTCCAGGTAAGGGGCGGAGTCCGGCGGCCGCACGCGCTCCCCTCTTCGATCCGGGGCGCGAGGGGCGGCGGCTTCTTCTAGCGGCTTCATCCTCCTCGCTGGCCGCGGCGCTTGCAGGGGATGGACGGCCCGGCATCCTGGCCCGACGGCCGTGTAGACGGGTGCGGTTTTCGACCGGACCGCGGGTCCGGCAGCTCACGTCTCTGGTGGCGCGGGAGTCCCTCAACGCCCCCTTCCTGGACCCACGAGGACACCAGTGTGCATGCACGGGGAAGAGACCGGTCTCCCGAGGAGAGGCGCGTTTGGGCTTTTAAACAGCGGCGGTGATGAGGCTCCATTTCCTTCAGGTGTGCCCCATCACACGCCGCCAGCCCTGACTCGTCCAGCGCCCCTCCTCTCTCCCACGCCCACTACTATCGGGAGCCTGGTGAAGGGCGGCGATTTAGGACGGGGGTGCCGGTGCTTATCAGGGAGGAGGCAGCTGACTCGCCACAGTCGACTAAAACTAGACTAGACTAAAAAGAGTATGAACGTGACTAAAACTAATAAAAACTAAAATGACAGCTTCACACAAAGACTAGACTAAGATTAAAATTAAAACAGGCCGCCAAAAACAACACTAGTAACCAGAAATATAATTTCGTTTGATTCAATATCATAAAACACATTCTCACTTGTGAAATGTAATCCCTTGCTGTCTGGTTTTTAGATTTCTTTCGTTTGAACATCCATACGCAGCACAAATATAGCAGCGTTACCTAGCTACTTCCTATGACAAGACCCCTGTTCCAAGAAGGCGGCGGTTTTGACGCATGCTTAGAACCCCAAGGCGACATCTAGTGTATATATCTATAGAAAGTAGCTAGGCAGCGCTGCTATATTTGTGCTGCGTATGGATGTTGAAACGAAAGAAATCTAAAAACCAGAGAGCAAGGGATTACATTTCCCAAGTGAGAATATGTTTTATGATGTTGAATATTACGAAATTATATTTCTGGTTACGTTGGTTTGTTTCAGTCCTTGGTCAATGACCGCAGCTAATCCATGCTAGTTACCCATTAGTTTTTGACAGTTAGGAAAACCTGCAATGAACAGAATGTATTTATATCAATGTAATATGATCGTAAGATGTTGGAAATGTGGACAGTTGTATTGGTCTCTGTACTGGCGCTGTGTGGCCAAGTTCAGTTTCCGTCTATTTCCAGCTAGCATGCTACACTAACTTCAGTCAGCATTCTTGGCTAACGGAAATGAGTCTTAAGTTAAAACGTCCACCTGAACAAGTTTATCCAAACATACTGGTTCTGGCTGTTTACCCCGATTGTATCTGATGAGCTACGACGTGACGGGGAAAAACAGAAATGAACAAAAAAAACAAAAAAAACCTTAACAAACATTCCCATCAATCCCCTCTAACCTGCCCACACCCCTCTAAGTACCTTTAAACAAACTAAATACTATGGACTTATGGATTTGTTTTGTTTGTAGATTCCGAAGCTCTTAATAAGGAAATTAAAAATTGACCCATGCTTTTTTGCTTAAAGATGAAGACCCAACTTTATGTATTTTTTGTAAGATTCCCTTATCTGTCAAAAGTATTTTATTAGATTGTCCTGGACTTAACACAAGCAGAATGCTCTTTTATGAAGTTACCTCACTTAAGGACATATTTAATGAGATTATGCCTGAAAAGGTTTTGGATTTGTTTTTTTTTTTATCATATGTTAATAAAAAAAAAACAATGATATGATATGACTTGCTGTTTATATTTGTTTCGTTTTTATTGTATTTATATGATATTTGTGTTTTTGTAATTGAATTTTTGCCATGAAAATAGCTTTGATTGCTGACATGGCATTAAATAAAATAATCTGAATCGCATTCATGACTGATTTTATTTCTGTTAGACCTTTGCCTACATTGACGCTGATGCATTAAAGAGGAGGGGCTCCCCTGTTCCAAGATGGCGGCTCTATCCGGTTGTTAAGTGATGACGTAAGAAGCGCTGTTTCCGGGTCCAAGCCTCAACTCGCTTCACTTGAGAATACTACCTCAGCAGCCGTTAATGAACACTGTTTATTCATATTAATCATTTAAGCTAAACGCTTTCAAACTTACGGTGTACACTACAGTCTACGTGCTCACAGCATGCCAAACACAAATAATTTTTATATTTATTTATTTATATTTATATTTTCATTGTCTGGCTATCTGGGACTTCGATATGAAGTTAAAGGTTAGGATTATAATTTTTTTCTGTAGTATTACATCACATTGTGAGTGTATATTAGCACCTTTTGTTGTTTTCTTGTGGTATCTGATAGAGCGTTTGGACACGGAAGCGGTGCTATGTGACGTCAGACTTAACAAGCGAATAGACGCATTCATTCCAATGATCTGCCATAACCAAGGCGACATCTATGGCTACTTCCTATGACAAGACCCCTGTTCCAAGATGGCGGCGGTTTTGACGCATGCTTAGAACCCCAAGGCGACATCTAGTGTATATATCTATGGAGTGTAGCAGCCAGGCCCTTGGCTCCCTTTGCAGGCATTTATAATAACATGTCATGTACATAAATTGTTTATTTTGTATTAGCCTACATTATGTAGCATATTTTAACAGTGTTATTAACCAATCATTATTGCCTCATTGTCTTTATATAATGCATTTAAAGTCATTTTAAAGGCTATTGCTGGCTTAGGTCTGTTTCTAGAACCACAAAAAAATTATTATCTTAATACATCTTTGTAAATTATTATTTGAAGTAACAAAACCGTGGTTAATTTGCGGTTACCATGGCTACAAGAACGCTACTGTTTGGTGTTATTCGTGTTAAGACGAATTTTGTTGTTGTTTGTTTTTGTTTTTGAGCAACTTGGGAGTTGGTGCACTACGCAAACTGCGTACTCTGCGTACTCCGCGTACAGGGAGCAGCGGTACTGTTGGGCGTGAACTATGGTTACCATGGTAACGTAAGCAGCTGCGAGGTTAACGAACTACACAAATGACAGGTTTATGCTACGATCTGCTAACTTTTACAACAATCTGCATCACTGAATGGATAAACCTATCGAGACTCACCGGATTTGGGGTAAGTGACGATCAGGATGTCGTCTGGACGGAAGGTGAACTCCTCACAGTATTTCAGACTCTCTGGAGGGTGTAAATGCGTCGGCAGGTACACACCTTTATACACCGAGTACAGCTCAGCCTCCGTCATTTTCTGAAGCACAAATAAACCGGTAGCGCCTCACTGCAGAACACAAGACTTCGAGGACGTGGTTGGATCCACATCTAGGGGGTGGAGACTGGTAGGGTTAGGAACTAAAAACAAAGAACTTTGTGAGGTTTTGCCAAGTTGGGCGGGTTGTTCCCTAATTTGTTTTGAATTTGATTGTGGGGGTGGACAAAATTTATACTAACTTTTAAAGTTCATTTCATTCCTAATACAAATAAATGGGATAATTGTTTAAAAACAATCCCAAGTGTGCATGTACTGCATCCACAACGTTACTAAACACACACACACTGCAGAGGCGCTGTTGTAACCGTCGACTTGTCACGAGGGCTCAGCAGACAGACGACTTAACGACTTAAACTACTTCAGTCTGTGTGCATTGAATTTATTTAATACACAAGTTTCACAGTTTGAGTTGAATTACTGAAATAAAAGAACTTTTCCACGACATTCTACTTTATTGAGATGCACCTGTGTGTATACACAGAGGAATGGCTTACAACTATTAGTGCAGCAGAGATCGTGCCAAATAGAGTGGTGGAACTATGATGTCACTTTTTAAGGAAAAACCCGGATGCGAGTTAGCATTTTAGCACTTCCGGTTCCATCATTCCAGAGTCAATGCTTTTTTTTACATGGGATTTTGGTTAAATCCCTAAAATAAGGTCTGTGGTTCACACAGGCTCAAGATACATTCACATTTTATTCTACGACATAAAACACACCAGTTACACCCCACTCGTAAGTTTTTTTAAACTGGACTACAGGCACTGGCGTAGACATTAAACGTCATCATGCCGAACAGTTTGTCAATTTACAGTATTTTTCAGTCGTAGTATAATTTCTAATACAGTTAATTGTAGAATAACCAATTAATAGTTTCCCGCATTTTATATTGTTGGTCAATGATATTTTTGTTATTTTTTTGCCCTGAAATGCAACACAAGTCTTTAGATGGAAGATGCTTGTAATATAAATTCATATCTGATGCGTACAATGTAAACATAAGAAAAACTCACATTACTATTATCCCATAAAGTAACCACATTTAATGGCTTAGTCACGGATAAAGTGAAACTTTAACGATGCATAGTACTTAAAGCCACGTTAAATTTAAATGTTTACGGCCACATGAACCTGTTACGGAGCATATAGATTGAGGATTTTCTAGCAGCAAGGAAAAAATAACATTTTGTGTGTCTTACCCACCCTAACAAAGCTGAAACGTGGTACTTTATTCACTAAAATAAGTTTAATCTTACCATATCCAAAAACTTGCTCACTCTGCTGTTATTTAATAGATTAAATGCACTAGAATTTTATTGAATAGTGAATAGTGAGAGTTTTTAATTAAAATATTCATATTAATCTGATTTATTGACTTTTATTGATTTATTGATTTATTGACTTCGAAATGTACAGAAATACGTGCTTTCATGTGTCCTTTAGTTATGATTATTTCTTTTATTCACTATACTATTTATTATTAATATCTCATTCCAGTTTTAGTTTGGCTCTAGTTTAGTATTTATTCCAGTTTATATGAAAAGGTTCATGTAGCGTGGATTAAAATTCATACAGAGTAAATCCTTTTCTCTGAGCATGTTAAAAATAAGTTTGAAAAAGTTGTCGGAAGCATGGTAGTAGTGACGCTGAAGGCATATAACCTTGTGAAGAATATCTTTTATAGCCTAAGTTTAGCTTTTAAGTTCTGGCACTTTTATTTAGGCTTAAAAATTCATCAAAGTTATATTATCTTGTGAAGATTATCTTGATGGACAAAACGTGTAAGTTTCATGAACTATGGTTGAACACAGAGTTTATTTTTTTGCGATAATCCAAAAGCCTATGGGAAAATCCTATAGGTTTTTTGTCGAGGGAACCAGTGTCATGCTAACAGCCGATCCACCTACAAGGTGACGTCATAGTTCCCCCATTCTGTTAGACAACTTCAAGGCGTCATGCTTGGGCCCAGCGTGCCGTGACAGCGCTTGTGTCTGTTGTATACTTTACTATCCGTCACAGTGCTGCCAGGTCCGCGGTTTTCCTGTGGAATTGGGCTACTTAATCACTGTTTCCGCAGATTGTTTTTCATGTCTGTGGTTCGAAGCGACCCCAATAACATGTATTGAGAATTCTGATAAGGTCACATGACATAGTTAGCCATGGGTGGAGCTAAGGCTCCTCAGGTGCACTGAACTGTTAATCCAAATTTTCCTTTGCCATATGGCTGGAGGAGGAAGCAGAATTTCAAGGTTTAGTAGTTCAAATATCTGACCAAAAGGGGCAGCAAAGTTTCCAGTGAGAAAAGGGAGGTCATCCAAATCTCTACATTCTACAGCCACCTTTTTGCAGGGCATGAATCAAGATGAAAGTTGTAACCTTCATGGAAGAATGATTCAGCCTAATAGTTTGTATAACAAACAAGTAGATTTTAAACCCTTCTGTGCCTTTTGTGGTAATCAAGCCCATCACTTGAGCCAGTGTATAATGTACCAACAATTTGATGTAGAGGCTAAGAGAAAAATGGATCATGGAGAACGTGTGGAGACCTTTGCCATTCTTGATGATGGTTCAGAAAGAACTATGTTACAAATGCTGGTCTTAAATGGGGCAGCTGAGTCCCTGAAGTTGCGAACAATTTGACACGGTTCAGAGGAGATTAATGGTAGAAGTGTTACCTTTTCAATCTCTCCACCATCTTCTAAGCAAAGCAAATATCAGATCCAAGCAGCATTTACAGCTAAGATGTTGGACTTACCTGAACAGACTTATCCTGTCCGAACTCTCCAATGATGTTATCAGCATCTTAGAGGCATTCCTCTTGAAGAATTCCATCAGGTCAAGCCTCTGTTATTAGTGGGAGCAGATTATCCCCATTTGCTCTGCTCTGTTGTGGGCCCTCCTGGAAGCCCAACCACACTGCATACTCATTTAGGATGGGCACTGCAGGGTCCTACTTCCTTGATACCAGAGACTAATTCTACCTTTCAGTGCCACTTTGTTGCTGCTTCAACCCAAGATCAGTTACAGAAAGATGTTGAAAGATTGTGGAAGGATGATATTATTCCCTATTCTCAGACATCAAAGGCTGCCTTTTGCTTAAGACAAGACCAAGAGGCTCTTGAATGTCTGGAGCATAAACAGAATGTGTAGGGATTAGGGGTCGACCGATTATCGGCGGGGCCGATTATCGGCGCCGATATTAAGCATTTTTATTGTTATCGGCATCGGCCATTTTCAAAACTGATTTGCCGATAAAACCATTTTATTTTGAAGTGCGCGATCTGGCACTGATCCAGCCACCTCAGTCAGAGCGCACCGCTCTGAGTCTGTGGCCTAGACTAAGCCCCGCCCATCGTCCATCTGATTTGTTGGGAGTCACGAGCCTGGCCAATCAATACGGCTGGCGCGGCTGGAAAATGTTCCGCTCTCACACCGAAAGCACAGGAGCTGCTTCAGTGATCATCATCACACATCAATAAGTTATCTCTCGAAGGTAAGAATGCAGTAAAAACGTTCCTGAAGTTGCAATAAATCACTACACTGAAGTTGCAAAACACCTAAACATAATCGATTTATGATGACAAGCCCCGTTCAGTTATTATACTGTGAATTCCCGGTCAATGTCCGTCATAGCAGTGATATGCTTTAACAGATCATCACATCAGTGCTGAGATAGTGAAACTAAAACCTACTTCTCTCACCATTCGGCCAACTTAACGTTATATTGTGAATAGATTATCAACACGAATGAATTCACTCACGTCTGCTGCGGTTTTTTTTTTGTGTTGTTCACATAGCTTCACTGAACAGCGTCCGTTCCGTTAGGGCTCTTATTCAAAAAAATTGCGCATATTTGGAGAAATATTGCTTTATTCTAACATGATTGCAAAATAATTTATCATACAGATTCAGAATTACCATTATGCAATTTTGAAGAGCTGAAAGGGCATCAAGCGCGAGCTCTGACGCCCTGACGCGACGCGAGCTCCCTATAGGGCTTGGGCGCCGCGTTGCATTCTGGGATGTGGAGGCCATGTTGATGGCTTCGTGAATGTAAACATACAGCAAGTCGAACGAGAAGAAACAGAGTTGGGAGAAAGAAAAAATATGTTAAAATCGCGAAAAGGTTGTGGGATTTACAGGGATACGCTAAGTAGGGATGCCAGGGATCGGTATGTGGACAAAATCGGCACTATTAACGGTTTTTGGATCAATATGAAAATCCCAACAAAGAGTGGAGCACCGACGACGAGTTGCTGCCGCACTTTCGCATTACAGATATCTTCGGCTACCTTGTTTGTTTTGTGAGCGCCTACACTTCAGAACAGTTCCGAAGCTACAAGTCACTTGGAGTCGCATGTGCAGTTCACCAAGGGATGGGTTCAGGAGCTGCAGATAATAAAGCCGGCAAACAGTATACAGTAATCCGGACAAAGGTAAACTGCACTCCGCCTAGTTGCTAGTTTACTAACCGTTAGTGCCAACAACCATTCACATGTACTTTTCACTAACTTATGTGTTTCAAAAGTTTAGTTAGTAGCTGTCAACCCTCCCGTTTTTTTTTCAGGGTTCTAACGTATTTGAGCTCTTTTCCCGCTGTCTTCCCGTTGTAGTATTTTCCTGTAAAATATCCCGTTAGCCCTTCCATCGGACCTGTCAGTCTCTGTGCTGTTGTCCTGTTGCTACACAGTTGCCCTTCCAGCAAAACAGATATTTTTAAATCATAGTTTTGCTTAACGTTACTTGAAAGCAACCTTAGCGTGATATTGGCCTTTTTAAGATAACAGCGTGGTTGTTGTGAGAGCACGATTTCACACCAATGTAAGCAAAGTCACGTTAGACATAGCTTCACAATCTCGCTTAGATAATGCAGCAGTTTTGTAGTACGAATTTTTGCTGTCAGCAGAGGGATAGCAACAGAAAGATGAATGTAGAAATTTTCCCATATTTTGGATGAGTAACCCAGGAAATTTCCCTTATTTTCAGTGTTTACTTAAGCTATATAAATTAATATTCGGATATTATACCTCACTTGGTCTCCGTGGTCGCGCCTCCAAGCAGGAAAGCAGTGGAAAGTTAATCCATTTTTTTTCAAAGGGCGATTATGTGTTGCGCTATTACACCCCCCACAATACAGCAATGGTTTACCATGGTTGAAATAGATTTTTAATTAATCAAATTAAGACACACGGCTGAGAGGGAGTATGTCTAAACACTGCGCAGTAGTCCGAGTAGCAGTAAAGAAGGCCATCAACATGGCGGCCACGCCAAGTAATGACGTCACGACGCCCAAGCCCTATTCCTGATTTAGTTATCTCCGCGGTCGCACTCTCTCATTTGACTAATAACCAGGGTGCGATTTGCCGGGGGGGATGGGGGGGATTTCCCCCTCTCTGGTCTATGCATCCCTGCCTCTGCTGAATAACTTTTATCCCCGGTGGTAGGGCTGCACGATTAATCGCATGCATTTGATCAGTAAAGCCGGTTCCGTGATTAGCGGTAAATATGCGTCACCTGCACCGGCACCGGGTTTTCAAATGCACCGGGAGTTTCATACACAGAGCCGTAGTTCACTGACAAGCTAGGCAATATCGTGTTCATAATCGAATGCGATTAATCTCAATTACGAACAGAATATTGCGTAGCTTGTCAGTGAACTACGGCTCTGTGTATTAACTGCCGCTCCCGTTTGAAAAACAGGTGACAGACATTTACCGCTAATCACGGAACCGGCTTTACTGATGAGACACGCATGACAAATGCATGCGATTAATCGTGCAGCCCTACCCGGTGGGGATAAAAAACATCATGCAAACCCGCTCTGACGTCCAGATCTGAATCAAATGATTCGCGATACGCGATCCGATTGAAGCGCATCAAAACAGTGAATCATTTTGCGACGCAATGGTTTAACTGATTCGGAGTTTCAAAAAGCTCCGTTGTGTTCTTTGCTCGCTTTCTCGATGTAATTTGTTGTTTGAATAACCGTGGACATTAAATCATTACAATTAATAGGTCTAACGTAGGCTTACAATGTTTTTTTATTAAACTGAGATCACACTAAATACAATTTCCGTCGTATTAAAAACATTTCATAAAATTTTTCAAAAGCACCCCCCCCTCTGTTTATTTCACAAATCGTGAATAATAACCCTATGCTAATAACGTAAATTGTCAATAATCTCACATTGCACGTTTCTGGATGACGCTGTCCTGTATACTTCCTAGTTTGTATCGCCGTGATAAACAGTCAAACAAACATTTTACACATCAAAAATAAAAAAAAACACTATTACAATATGGGTTGTGTGTGATTTTAATGGAATTCTGGGTTGCAAATAAAATGCTAAATATAACACACACACACACACACACACACACATACATATACATATAGAGAGAAAAAAAAAAAAAATACAAAAATAAAACTTTTATTTTCCATTATTTGTTCATTTGTTCAAGTTTTACTTTGTTTATAGGATGCTGCTGATGGATGCAAGTTTTACTTAGTTTACAGAATGCTGCTGATGGATGCCCCCAGCACTTTTTATGTTTGTTGTTATTATTAATATTAATGTTGTTATTATGAACAGTTCTCAGAATTAAAGATGTGTTAAAATAATTTAAAGAGAGTCTTTGTCAGAGGCCTTTTTATTCTTAATTTTGACATTAATTTTCATTTTTACACTAGACACATATCGGTTCAAAATATCGGTTATCGGTCTCCTTGATCTGTAATAATCGGTATCGGCATCGGCCCTGAAAAATGCATATCGGTCGATCCCTAGTAGGGATCAGGGGTGTTGCAAGGTATGTTACACCCTTATTTTGAGCCAGACATGCATCAAAATTTAATGCTCCTCAGTCCTTGCACATTGCCTCCGTCCAGGCTGGTGCAGAGAAGCTGCTGAGAAGTCCTTGTATTAGTTTTTTTGGAGCTTCGGCCTTCACATTTGCCTGTAATAATCTCTAAAATTCTTCACCAGTCTCAAGTTTCTCAGAATCCTTGCTTTACACCAGCAGTGTTGTTTAATCACCATCACACAGTTCCAAACCTATTAAAGGGATAGTTCACCCAAAAATCAAAATTATGTCATTAATGACTCACCCTCATGTCGTTCCAAACCCGTGAGACCTCCGTTCATCTTCGGAACACAGTATAAGATATTTTAGATTTAGTCCGAGAGCTTTCTGTCCCTCCATTGAGAATGTATGTACGGTATACTGTCCACGTCCAGAAAGGTAATAAAAACATCTTCAAAGTAGTCCATGTGACATCAGAGGGTCCGTTAGAAGTTTTTGAAGCATCGAAAATACATTTTGGTCCAAAAATATCAAAAACTACGACTTTATTCAGCATTGACTTCTCTCCCGGGTCTGTTATGAGCGCGTTCACAGCACATCCGGTTCGCGAACGAATCAGTCGATGTAACCGGATCTTCTTGAACCAGTTCACCAAATCGAACTGAATCGTTTGAAACGGTTCGCGTCAACAATAAGCATTAATCCACAAATGACTTAAGCTGTTAACTTTTTTAACATGGCTGACACTCCCTCTGAGTTCAAATAAACAAATATCCCGGAGTAATTCATTTACTCAAACAGTACACTGACTGAACCGAGCCAGATAACGAACGAAACATTGACTCGTTCTCGAGTCAAGATCCGGTTGCATCGGTTTTCGGATCACCGGTAGTGATGGGAAGTTCTGTTCTTCTCCGCGAACCGGTTCTTTCGGACAGTTTGATTCAATAAACCGGTTGCCGAAAACGGTTTACCAGTTCTTTTGCGCTCGACATAATGACTTCATTGGCGATGATTGCCCTTCATTTAAGCCTTCGGTTTACCCGCGCGTTCATAACATTAGCACAGAATCAGTTCAGAATCAATCACCAAAAGAACCAGTTCAGTTCAGACGCGCTGTGTGTCAGTCTGCTTCACGCATGCGCAGTATCATCAGCTCCTCGGTTCTCGAATCGGACGCGTCCGACTGAAACGGTTCTTGAGTCGAGAACGAGTCAATGTTTCGTCCGTTATCTGGCTCGGTTCAGTCAGTGTACTGTTTGAGTAAATGAATTACTCCGGGATATTGGTTTATTTGAACTCAGAGGGAGTGTCAGCCATGATAAAAAAGTTAACAGCTTAAGTCATTTGTGGATTAATGCTTATTGTTGACGCGAACCGTTTCAAACGATTCAGTTCGATTTGGTGAACTGGTTCAAGAAGATCCGGTTACATCTACTGACCAAAACGCAAACCGGATGTGCTGTGAACGCGCTCATAACAGACCCGGGAGAGAAGTCAATGCTGAATAAAGTCGTAGTTTTTGATATTTTTGGACCAAAATGTATTTTCGATGCTTCAAAAACTTCTAACAGACCCTCTGATGTCACATGGACTACTTTGAAGATGTTTTTATTACCTTTCTGGACGTGGACAGTATACCGTACATACATTCTCAATGGAGGGACAGAAAGCTCTCGGACTAAATCTAAAATATCTTATACTGTGTTCCGAAGATGAACGGAGGTCTCACGGGTTTGGAACGACATGAGGGTGAGTCATTAATGACATAATTTTGATTTTTGGGTGAACTATCCCTTTAAAATGGCTGACATCCTTTCTTCTGTTCACAACCCTGCCAGAACCATGGCCTCCACCTTTTTCGGGGACTTTGGCCAGTAGGAACTGTCACAAAGATTTTGCCATGTTCAGATGGCAGAAAAAGTGTTGTGGAAGTCCTCATTGAAGGAAAACACTATATGCGTCCAGTTAGTCCTCTGGTGGTACTTGATCAGTTTTCAGATGATTGAATTGATGTATGTTTACATATTTGGGGGCAGCTGTTGAGAATTCTGATAGGGTCACATGACATAGCAATGGGTGGAGCTAAGCCTCCTCAGGTGCACTGAATGAATAACTAGCTGCCTTTGTTTGGTTTGTGTTTGTACCACTGAAGGAGTCTTTCCCTTTCCTACTCTCAAAGAGAGAGATTTCTGTAGAGTTGATGTGTTCCTGATTTTAAACCATACAACTCTATAAATGGTTCCAATGCTGCAACACGTAAAATAAAGATCATGGATTGATTACTGGCTCAAATGTGTTTTGACGGACACTCCATGCGGGTAGCACATTTCCTGAATCAACGCACTTGCAAAACTTTACCACATGTATTTTAGTCCCTGGAACATGATTTTTTTTCTGGGGGACCCCCTAGAAACACAGATTGTTTGGGCTAGTTTTGTGTAGCAATTGGGCGGATTTTGTTATGAAAACCTGGCAACCCTTTCCCTCAAGCAGGTAATTATTATTGCTAACATAGTGGACTCATCGAAAAATACACTGGCATCATCTGTATTAAAGAGAAAGCAGGCATTTGGACCAATACACTGTGAGGCAAGGGAGGGGGGAGACTCAAAATGTTTCTAAACTTAAAGGGTTAGTTCACCCAAAAATGAAAATTAGTTTGTGTTTTACTCACCATCGAGGCATCCTATGACTTTCTTCTTTCAGACAAATCCAGTCGTAGTTATTTAGAAAATTGTCATTTCAAGCTCTATCATTGTAGTCAGCGGGTGTTACAGTTGACCAGTCCACAAGTTGTCAAATAAAGCGCGCGCATCCATAATAAAACGTGCCTCACACGGCTCCGGGGGGTGAATAAATGGCTCCTGTAGTGAATCCATGCATTTTTGTAAGAAAAATATCCATATTTCAAACGTAATAAACACTTTTCTCTCACTTCCGTTATCTGTCATACGCGGAAGCCGTTCCAGCGGATGTCATAATACGCCAGTGTTGCGTGATTAGTGACGAATGCAGAGAGAGAACAAAACAAAACGCTGGTCATACCAGTGACTTCAGCTAAAAGGTTCGTATGAAATCATGAGATAAATGAGAACTTATCTGAAAACTGAAAAGAGACAGTGGGCTTATCATGGGCCTTTTTTCATAGATCTTCAGCAAATAGAAAGAAGGAAGTCACGTGATGTCATCAGTGTGATTTTTATTTCAAAATAAACAATTTTTATTAAATGGTAATACCAGTGACACACCAGATTTTTTTTATTCCATTTACATCATATATTTGATAGTTATGAATACATTATTATATTTTAAATGGTAGAAAAACCATTCAATCAAGAATCAGTAAGTGTATTATAGCAAGTGTTATATGTATCATGAAAATAAGATATGCAAACCTCTGTTGAAAAAAATGGTGATATTTGGTGGTTTAAAATGTAAAATGTTAAAATCAACTTTAATTTGCTTAAAGTTCAACTGATGATGTTTATGATTTAAATTTATGTTGGTCAGTATTTTGAGGCAGCAAGCTTATGATCTTTACTGGGGACACCAAAGGCACCAAAAATCAGGAATGACCATTTAGTTAGAAAAACCTAAACTAAAACTAAGCATTTATTCCAGCCAACCATTTATTCCATACTTTATGCAATAAATAAAAAGCATATTTTATGTTCTGAAGGCACATAACATAAACAATACAATACTGATTGTTAATCATTTCCAGTGTAGTGATAGTTTAATCATACAATTTAAATAAAATGGAAAGATCACTATCAATTTAATTATAAATCATTTATTTGTCTTTTATTTAAAAAGGTCTTTAAAAGCTATTTTAAAGAAAAATTAAATTGTCTCTTCTAGACCTGTCTTTTGTGGTGAATGTGCACCAAAGGTTTATTAAAAGCAAATACGATTAAATGCATGTGTTTTTTCAGTCCCACATAAATTTGAATTTCACATCTTTTGTCTTTTCTTTGTATACAGCATTAAATCGCTGCTCTTGGGCTTCAGTGAAATGATTCTTCCAGTCACCAGCAATTCCTGACAGAATAAAACCAGACAAGAAAAGTCACTTTGTGAACATGGTACGACTGAATACAGTCAGATGATATTTAAGTGAAACTAAGTGATTTTTCTTCTAGAATGATCTGTTCTTCAAACAGAGAAATCAAATATTACTGGCCAGCTGCTTTAAGCTGAATCATGAGATTTTTACCTTTCCTCATGAACTCCGATTTCTTCTGGTCCATGAATTCATTCGGAACCAGAGAGAAGTTGGACATTTTGTTTTGTTTCATGTTCTTGAAGACGCAGTGGTCAGCGATCTTCTCCATCACGTCTTGACTCAGAGATTTACCAAGAAACTTGGCAATTTTCTCCACAGATCCTTTCAGATCCTGGCAAAGATTCGTATGATCACATGTTAAAAAAGAGCTTTATGTGGATTTCAATATTTTATAGCACCAAAAAAAAAAAAATTTAAATCATCCCAAATCCACATTTATTGTTACAAAAAGAAACATATATGCAATCACGCTGCCTCCTTGGTTGTTCATTTGAAATGCTCTTTGAGAAATGAGAAAGGGACGTTTTGCTGGAGGACTTAAGAGGACTTTGGACATCTCTGAGTTCAATACAAGGACACGAGTAAGCGTTCATTGCACCAGAGAGACCTTGAAAAGGGCCTTGAACTACCTGCCAAAGTTACAACACCCTGTCATCATGAGATAACCTACAGAGTAACACACTGATGAGTGATTGATTGTTTCTAGAAGAGCTGCTGACACCTTTGACTGAAACCTTTATACTTGAATGGTTAAGTTTCATTTGCCTTAACATTTGTCATAATAAAATTAAACCAATTTTACTGATTGCATAAACTGCATACTGAGTCTTAGATTTTTGGCGTTTTAATTACATTACACAAAGAAATCCTTTGGCCAAGTAGTAAGTATCTTTTAAAATATCATTTTGAACAAGAGTAAAGCCAAAGCAATTTACCCTGCTGTTTTCGCAAGATTAAAGAAACCCATAAACTAGTAGTGATAAACAGAAGCTTACAGCAATCATCTCCTCGTAGAAAATATGAAGTATGGAATCCTTTTCTTCAGCATTAATCCAGCCTTTGACATGATCAAACCAGGAACCGAACATGACTGTGGATAAAAGACATCATGCTTAAGTCAATTTGACAAAACTTGTAATGACTTCATTACAAAACAAAAAGGAAAAACTGGGTCCATACTCAAAAAAAAAATCAAAACACATTTCCAAACTTACAGTAGCCTACAATTACTCTACATGCAAATGTGAATTTTTTATTGCATTTTTCAAATGTATTATATGTGCTCATGCATTATACACAACAAATTAAGTTTTTCTGCAAATGTAGCTAAATGTTTTTTCTTGAATTGAACATATATGGAGGACAAAATACATTTGTCAATGCTTTTAAAAATCTATATTTATATTATAAATATATTTTACAGGTTGCACATTTTTAATAATTTTTTTGGTGTCATATTCAGTCAAATTACATAAACACCGAAAGAAAGCTGTTTTATCATTTAAGATGCTCATACAAGGAACATACATAGCATTAATACTAGAAATAGAACAAAACTCCATACCGTTTCCATCAAGGAACTTCTCCATGAACTCGTCTTGGGTTCCCGGCTTCACCAGGTAAGAGGCCATTCCATAGTAGTAATACGAGGACGTGAACACGTCTTTACAATCACTCATTAAATAAATAACCAGAACCACATAGTGAAGCGCACAATAATCTGAATGCATTTCATTAAACAGCGCACATGCAGTGTGTGACTTCTCGAGTGGGTTTTTACCCTGGGCTTTGTTTTGAAGTAAGACTCGTTCATCATGTGGTGATGGAAGTGAGTCGCAAAGACGCGTGGAGAAGGTCTCTGCTCCAGATTGAGCAGGATCGCCCGATGTTCCTCCAGCCATGGCACTCGGTCCCAGTTTGGCACCGTCAGCACCGGAGTCAAATCACCCTCGCTCACGATCAGAGGAACCACCTCCTGCATCCATGTTGTGCCTGTGTGTGGAGCAAAGCGCAGCTCACATTACTGTCATTCAAAAACAGTGACTGAAAAGACATGGCACATGCATTAAAGACTAGATTTAAAAAAAATCTGTCACTGTAATTGACTTATGTGACATAGCTCCACACAACAGTAAAAAAAATCTTGTAAGTAAACTACAAAAAGTACACTTTATCAAACCTTTAAAAACTACCACGTATAAATTATATTATTATTGAAATAATATACTTAAAAAAAACATATTGTAACTAAATGTAATGTTTTCAGACACTTAAATGCATGTTATTAACCAGTAATAAATGAAAATGTATTATAGCCTAGATGAAATTTATATTAAATGTGATTAGTTGAACTTAAGATTGATTACTTTAAGCAGGACATAATTATTTATATGTAATTACTGCATAATACACTGACGAGCATTTATGATAAACTAAATATACTTTAATGTCATTTCTATTGAAACTAAATATACATCTATCTAAACATATTTAATATTCTTTATTACAAAATGATGAAGCTGCAATTTAGTACATTTAAAATATATGAACTTTAATTGTAATTAGTGCTGTCAAATGATTAATCGCGATTGATCGCATACAAAATAAAAGTTTTGGTTTGCATAAAATATGTATGTGTACTGTGTTTATTCACTGTATATATAAATAAACACATGTATGTATGTATTTCAGGAGAAATATGTTATGATTATTAAATATTAAATATTTATAATATAAATTATAAGAATATAAATATAGACATGTAAATATTTTCAATATACTGTATGTGTGTGTATTTATATATACATAATAAATCAAAAGTACACATATGCAAAAAACTTTTGTTTGCGATTAATCGCGATTAATCGTTTGACTGCACTAATTGTAATATAAAATAACACACTCAAGCTAAAATTATAATCACGTACTTTGGATTTATGTGCTTTTTAGTATGTTAGCCAACACATCAAACTAAGTGTACTTCTTCAAAACACAAGTGATTATTAAAACCTGATTAATATGTATTTTAAAGTAAAACTTTTAATTTGACATTATCACAGCGCACTACTTGAGTGCGTTAAGAAATGGTCTTTAAAGTAGCGACTTAAGTGCACTTTTATTTCATTCATATTACCTACAAGTGCACATTCAATACAATTAAACACACTTCCACAAGAGCAGACTTCATTGAAATTTATGAAGTGACCCTATGTTGAATAGTGACATTTTTACATTAATCTGCATCACTGAATGCACATTTAAACCTGTCGAGACTCACCGGATTTGGGGTAAGTGACGATCAGGATGTCGTCTGGACGGAAGGTGAACTCCTCACAGTATTTCAGACTCTCTGGAGGGTGTAAATGCGTCGGCAGGTACACACCTTTATACACCGAGTACAGCTCAGCCTCCGTCATTTTCCGAAGCACTCCACAAATAAACGGCGAACTAAAACTCTCAGCTGTTGTAGTTTCTGTAATACCGCGAGAACTCAGTGAATATATATAGTTCTGCTTCTCGCGCTGGACTTTCATGTGCAATCACAAACGAGGCTCTTTCGCAACTGTTTGGCAAGTAGTAAAGGAATCAAATGAATGTCTAACCATTCGTATCAACTTGTGCAATAAGGTCATGCTCCTGATACGTGTTCCCGCGCTGTAGCGTGCACAGTTGTTTTCTTAGCTGTTCTCTGCAAAACTCTTCTATAATATATCAAATTATTCAGTTAGTTTAGTCACAGACTTTTTTGACAAATGTTTCTTGAGCAGCATATTAGAATGATTTCTGAAGGATCATGTGACACTGGAGTAATGATGCTTAAAATTCAGTTTTGATCACATCAGTAAATACAATTTTACATTTGTAAATTGTAATTTCATAATATTTACTTTATTTCTGACCAAATAAATGTAGCCTTGGTGAGGAGAAGAGACTTATTCCAGAAACACGAAACGGTGCTGTAAGCATATATTGCATGTTTTATATGTGGACTGTGTTATGCATGTATAATAAAGAGCTGTATAAAACGATATCTGAGTTTATCATGAGAAATGAATGACGTTCAGTTAGTCAAACTAAAACTCTGCAGCCAACCATTCATTTCATACATTATGCAATAAATTAAAAAAGCAGCACATAACATCTACATTAATTATTCTAATCATTTCCATATTTTTTAATCATAAAATGCAAAGATCACACAATTAAAAATGGCAAAAAGCAACCTGTACATATAAAAGCATATGTTATAAAAGTTGTTTGTCATTTTGTTTTGTCCACTCTTTATGCATCTCTATTTAAGGGTAAAAGCAGAGTTTTTAAACACTAGGGTTTATGCAGAAGGCTTTGTCCTTGTTTCTTTCGTAGCATTGTGAGATCTGGCAACCAGCAGCCGAGGCCTTTCTCCTGACATCTGAATGAGATCCCGGCCACTACAAGGTAAAAGAAGAACAAGAAATGTTGTTCGCTTAATGCACAGAAACATGAAATAGCATGATGCACAGCAGACAGCTGTCAGTCCTACTGCTTCTGTTTAAGGAACCGCAGGACGTTTCAGATCTACTGTACTTCTCCTCACGTCTGATAGTCGACTCCGGACAGACTCAGTCCATTCACTGCTAGGATTCGGTCGCCGGCTCTCAGCCTCTGGGATAAAGCGGCAGGAGAGTCTGGAAGCACTGATCGGATGTAAATCCCGCTCACAGTAGATGGGCTTTCCTGTGGAGAACACAGAAATGTTGTTCCAAAGTATTTGTGATTCTGTATTCCAGCAAACATATCCACAACGTCTTTATACAATCTAAAAATATTCCATTTTTAACCACATGGAGATGCTATTGGGCTGTAAAAAAAACAACAACTATAATATTATTAGTGATGATGTTACCATATGCTTTATGGAAATGATTTGCAAGAGTAGGGCTGTAATTGAAGTAACTAATACACATAATTAATCATGTATTATGCATATATCAATATTTGCCTGGAAACGTCCCCAAATGAAGATCGCTTAAAGAAAGCAGTTTTTGCAGAGGGGTCCAGGACTGAATGCAATTAGAAATGGCCTAATAAGTCAATATATTGTTATTGCATTTATATTTCACTTTTAAAATGCTGTGTCAGGTTAAACACGGTTCAACTTAAAAAAAAATAAACATAACTAACACATAAACTTTTTATTGCAATTTTCAAACAGACTTTTAAACATTGTCTATGAAAGGCCATTTCTGCAATGAATCATATATATATATCGGGCCCTATGATATGTTTTATATATATATTATATATATATATATATATATATATATCAGGCCCTATGATATATGTTTTATTTTTTCTCAAATTTACATTTTTCTGGATTCTTTTTTTTTTTTTTTTCATTTTTCTGGACGTATTTTTTAATGGTTAAATTAAATTTATAAATCAAAAGCATGCCTAATTAATTAAAATCATGAAACTTATACAATTCAACTGCAATTTATTGAAAGTTTAACCAAAATGTTAAATTTTTTCCCTCAGCTTATGTTTTATTCTTACCAATTTCTGGGTTTTAGCATGTCTAATTATTTGAATGCATAAAAACAACTTTTATTTATTCTTAATAACTAAAAAAAAAAATTCTTTAGAAATTCACAAATTTACATTATTACCTGTAATCCAGAGCCTCAGGCAAACCAGGAAATAAGTTTCTTTTCAGTGAACTGGTTCTTTTAGACAGTTTGTTTCAATGAACTGGTTCAGTTCACTAGTTTGTTTACATAATCATGTTATGCATATACAGTTATGTTATTGAAGCACCAAATAATGATGTCAAATGAGGATGTTTCACAAATATGACCCTGGAGCACAAAAGCAGTTTTAAGTCTCTGGGGTATATTTGTAGCAATAGCCAAAAATACAAAATTATCTATTTTTCTTTTATGCCAAAAATCATTAGGATATTAAGTAAAGCTCATGTTCCATGAAGATATTTTGTAAATTTCTTACCCTAAATATATCAAAACTTAATTTTTTATTAGTAATATGCATTGCTAAGAACTTCATTTGAACAACTTTAAAGATGATTTTCTCAATATTTAGATTTTTTTGCACCCTCAGATTTCAGATTTTCAAATAGTTGTATCTCAGACAAATATTGTCCTCCTAACAAACCATACATCAATGGAAAGATTATTTATTCATATGATGTATAAATCTCAATATCGAAAACTTGACACTTAAGACTGGTTTTGTGTTCCAGGGTCACATATATAGTGTAAAAACTAATCTTCATTAGCTCACCTTTTTACATAAATAATGAAAACCCATAAAACGTTCAATTGGCCCTTTTGTTCACGGTTCACGGGTTCATTTAGTCGGTCCGAGTCGAACTAAATCAGTTCATTCATCACAGGAACAGATACACCGCACAGAGATGACTAGTTCAACTAGTTCACTAAAAAGAATCAGTTCAAAAGAATGATTCGTTTCGTGAACCGGACATCACTCTGGTCTGTTTGTCTGATTACAGGTAATAATGTTATAAATACTGTTCAGTTTCTTGCACAGACCTATTGTTTCACTTCATAAGACCTAAATATATGATCAGGAGCCATGGGTTTTTTTCATTTCGCCTCTACATTATATTCTATTCTATTCAAAAAAACACTAACCAATTAACTTCAATTTAATAAACAACAAAACCACCACTCCATCTAAAAATCTTCTTCACTGTTCTACTGAAGAAAAACAAACTTCTTGGATGGCCTGAGGGTGAGTAAATTGACAGCAAATGTTCATCAAAATACAAACTATAACATTAATAATACCTAGAACATATTATATATCTAGAGATTCGCTCACCTCTCCATCCAGCATCAGACCCAAACCACACGCTGCCCTCTGCAGCTCCAGCACAAACACATCACCCTCCTCACTCTCACCTACAAACACACACACACACACACGAGCTTGTGTCAGTAAACAGCTGACATGCACGGCACTGATGGAGACCGAAAGCACAGCGCGTCCCGTCACCTTCCTCCGGTCTGACTGTGGAGGTGTGCTGGTGTGAATCCGTGTCCGAGTCCGTCAGCTCCAGGTTCTGTGGCGTGTTCGGGGGGGTCAGTAAACACGACGGGTCCAGCGCCGGACGGGCCGCATCTTTATCCTGTAGCTCAAGATTCTGAAGCTTTCTGGTTAAAAGAGCTTCACATGAGCTCAGGTCACCGGCTCCAGCGTGAGGAATCATGTGAGCGAATCACATCTGCTGTTTGGGGTGACGCTCCACCTCAATCAGCACTGCATACACCAGCACTAAAAACACCAAATATAATAAAAAAAAAAAAAATAAAAAAATAATAAATAATACAAAAAAAATACAAAGATAATAAAGAAAGTATAAATGTTACTTTAATAATTAATTCAATGCAAATATATTAAATCAACTCGAAATTAAAAATTTTTATTAGAAAATTAAAGAAATATTTACAAATATATTAATATTAAAACAAATGTATTTTATTTCAGCCCAAACAACATTTCATTTTCATTTAGTTTAACTTCATACAATAAAATAACTAAATCTAAAACTGAAATAAAAATTTATTAAAACTCGACATATATTCTTAAATTATAATTAAACTAATCAAAATATAATTAAAACAAATAAAAAAAAAAAAAAACACGAAAAAACTAAAACTTTAACTTAAATGAAAACAAAAAAAGAAAATAAAAAATAACAAAGAAACTATAAAGTATCTCAATTAAACTAAAATAAAAAAATTAAAACTGAAATAAAATTAAAAACCATTGACATTTAAAAAAATAAATAAAATGAAAAAAAAAATTACTATAACTAACTGAAATTAAAATGAAAACCGAAAAAATATTTATTAATACAAACATAGAAAGAAATCATTAAAAATATTAAGAAAAATTATAATACTATCTCAAAAATACTAAAATAACTCTAGTACTAAAATAACGAAAGCTAAACTGGAAATTAAATATTAATAAATTACATTTTAATTTATATTTTCCCTGTTTTTTTTAATTTTTCACACAAGAAGCAAGTTTTTGGGTACCTGTTCCGTTATTTACATGTTTAGTTTAGTTTAAAAATTCTTAGTACTTCTGTTTGGTGGTTTTATTTATAGATATATCATACACACACATTGCTGGGACACACACACACACACACCACACACCACAGCAGTATATATATATGATATAGCTTAAAAATACCTAAATCCTAATTTATTGAGATGAT
>NC_056608.1:253413-389478 GCF_018340385.1 Cyprinus carpio
CTTCTGAGGGAGTAATGAAAATGAGGGAGAGATGAAGGAGACAGAAATAAAGAGAAGGTTTTTCTTTTAGGAGTAATGCTTCCTCTCTTCCGCGGGACCAGTGACCGCCTGATCATTAATCCCCATTTGTAAAAAGCACAGAGATGTTTGAGGGCTGTTTGCTGGAGAGCCAAATTTGACAGGCCGCAGGACTAAGCAGCACCTGAAATGAAACCTGTATGGATTTCAGTCCTGTGCCAGGATGGAGGATGATTCCATCAAGAATACTTCTAAAGATAAATGAAACTAAAATTGACAGTATTTACTATAAATAATAGTATTATAAAGAAAAACACTTTGTTATTTTTTCAAAACCTTCTCAACCTCTGAAGCAAAATTTTTGTTTGGCGCTTGCTAAGGTCAGATGGCAAGGAAAATATTATTCAACAATGTCAATCCAATTAACCATGCAGTCTAACCAAATCCTGATTTATAAATTTAAAGTTTAAAAATTAAAAAAGCAGTAAGAGCATACTTCACTAAACTAGTATGAGGGCATTTCTAAAAATCTCAATCACTTCAAACTTTTGAAGGGTGGAAGTGTAAGTCACATTACATGTGGTGTTGTGCATGTTTGTTCTATGTTGTGTCATGCGCGGCCTGAGTGGCTATCACTATTGCCTATAATTGAGTCCCATTTCTTTCTTTCCTTTTCTATTCACTCTAACTAACAAAAACAAAAGGACCACTCCTCCTTCTCTGACCCTTCTAAAGAGAAGCGACAAATGTGTTCCAATGGAAAGAGAAAACACAAACTGGACCTATCAAATAATCAAATAGAAATACACCACCACGCTCTGTCTACAAGTTCTCAGTCACATACAGTGTTTTCCACATGCTATAAACACATTCACACACCGGCCCTTGACAAGAAGGAGGCCATGGTTTGTTATGCAAAGCACAGGAAGGGAGAGAAGAGCAGCTATCTTGCCAGTTTACAACAGTCCTTCACTGTCACTCCTCGCAGGCTCCAGCAAAAACACTGACCCCCATCTCAACAACCTCCCCCATGCGACCTCCACACGGGGGGCAAACGAAAGGGAATGGGGGTAAGACTAAAAACAAGGGCTGCTTCTGAGCTTTGTTACCTAGGAGACCCATTCACAGCATGTATTTGTGTGTGTGTGTTGGGGCTTTAACACACAGCCACCGAGCCTTTGGATCGCCTCACAATGGCCGGGGTTTGGGGTGGAAGTCATATTTGAGGTATTGCATGGGGCCCCATGGCGGGAGATCACTTCAAACATCACCCTGCTACGTGTTTTACAGAAAGGGTCAAGAAATGAGGTGGGGGCCCCCGGAGAAGAGAGGAGAGAAAATTTCAGATGGACTTTCTTGGAGGAAGTCAACGGAAGCATGATGGATAAATAAAAATTTTCCCTCCCCGGCTGAAACCTAGTTCACCAGGGTATCCAAACCCAAAAGCTAGCAGATGGCTTTAAAATGCCCTACGATTTCCCACAAAAAAGGGGTCCTCCTAATCAAATCCCTAGAGAAAAAAAAAACCATTTTAAAAACGCAATTTCCTCCTATAAAGGCCAACTTAATGTGCTGAGAAAGGAAAAAAAACAAGCTGTGGTTTATTGCTTTAAACCCCTAAAAGTCGGTACGGGGGGGAACTAGCCCAGCACAGTAATTAAGTTTTATCAGTCAAATAAATTCCCCAAACCCCCTTTTTTATCACAGACGGCATAGCCTGGAGGGCCATATTCCCCCAAATTGACAGTAAAAAAGCTCTATTTCTATCATTCTTTGGTGTATTGTATAAAATGCCGCGGGTAAACACTTTGGTGGGGTCTGCTCATTTCAGAGGTAAATCCTTCCCTAAAACGTCTCGGATAAAAATACGTCTTGCTAAGGTTCTTTTGAAAGTACCTCCATTTTAGGAAAGCCACTAAAAGCACAGCCACGCCCAACAGCGCTGCCCATGTTTAGTTTCTTAGCCATGCTAATACCGGTCGTTAACATTCCCTTCATTCCCAAACTGGGGAGGCTTCAAATTGCTCCCTTCAGTACTCCCGGCGCATTTCTCAAAGGAGGAAGGGACAGTGCAGAGCCGCCCTGAACAACACCCGTCATCTTGCGGACTATTAGCACCTTCATCGCCACAGCCCAAGCCCCCGATCGCCTTCTTTCATGTTACTGCAAGCCACGAACCCCAAGTGGTTGGGAACGTCGCTTTAGAACCAGTCCCATGCGAAAAGGTGAAAAAGGACACATTGGCACACGGTTAAAGCATCTTCTTCTTTAGCTCTATCAATAGAAGTGTTTTGGGAATACGTATGTTCAGAAGTTCAGAAGTGGCATACTCGAAATGTACTCTGTCGGCCTTTGGAGCTGTTGATAATATGAGCAAGGTGTGTTTTAAATTAGATTGATTAAGGCTTTACTGCACAGCAACACAGTTTTCAAGTTGTTTAGACACAGTTAACCTTCCTCGCATTCTGCAGATAACTTCACCTGAGGCGGCTTTAAATACTCCGGAAAAACTGTTGACTATTTAGCATTCCAATCCAAGGCGGAGAGTCAGAATCTATGGAGTTTGTTCCCTGGGCCTCAAGTTTACTCAGTTTAACTAAATACAGACTTACCAAATGATGAAAAAATTATATTTTTTCTGTAATATCTCTATAAATTTAGCATATTTTGTTTTTTTCAGGGTAGGTCATTCAGTCAGGTCTATACAGGGTTAAAAGTCAGAGAGAACTAATGAATTCTCTAGCTTATAAAACATTCTTCACCTGCCCAACAGCTCATCTGAGGTTAACACCCAGCCTTTAGTCAAAGCAACAGGCAAGTCACATATTTTTCACCTGATGGTGAAGTGCTGCTGTCACATGCTCAAAGTGTCTGGTAAAAGCTTCCAGCACCAGGTAAAGAAAAAAAAAAACTTTACCTTCCCCCCTCAGCCCCTGTGTAGAACCCACTGTAACCTTTACAAATACTTTATTGATAGCCAAAAAAAAAGAAAGATTAGTAGAATGGTATAGGTATTTCCATATTTACTGCTTACGGCTCACACTAATCTGTAAATGCAAGTCATGTGACCAATTAAGAGCATCATAAAAAAAAATACAAATACAGTTCTCAAGCAAATAATGTTGCCTTGTAATAAGCTATTATAATCTTTCTAAACACAAATTGTCAACTTAAAATTTTCACATGAATGCTAACTGGGAACTTTTTGGTGCATTTTGCACACAAGTTACCCATGTTGGGATGACCTTCTAGAATGACAGAAAAATAAAAGTTTTGATGGTAACTAAAATGTTTCTAAACTTCTGCTTTTGCATTTTAAAGTATATATTCCGTGTAACAGTCTTATTACTTTTACCAAACTGTCTCCATACGTATGTTTTATCAGGAGCGGCAAATGCCGCCAACAATTAGGCCTTCTATTAAGAGCCACAATCATAGAAGACCTAAGGAGGTGATTTAAATTATGTGTGATTGTTAGAAGAGGGTGAAGGTTAGTAGCCAAGATTATGATTAGAGCTGAAAGGTATTTCACGCCGAACGAGCAGTTTGGAGTATTTTGTTCTTATGCATAACTTTCTGAGATGCTTTACGAGTGTTTAAGTAGCCTGTGAAACGGATTCGAGAATGGTTACAAAGTAAGAAAGGTGAAATGAAAAAACGTTCCCTTCATCATGTTTATGGTCGACTAAAGTGAAGATGCGTCTGGTAAACACAAGGTGAATCCATCTAGAAGAAGACAGTTTGCCTCCAGTGAACATTTACTGTTGGCCTTTACACCAAACGGTGAAGCAACTCAAGCGACCACACCATTCAAATTATACACGGTCTGATCAACACTCCTCACCGGCGGCGCCGCGGAGGGAGAGGCGGGTATGTTAATGACGCAGGGAGCGTTCATCACGCACCGGGGAGAGCTCCGAGGTCAGTCCGTGACTTCAAATAATGAACGGTCAGGACGCAGAGCTCCTGCGAGCGTTCATAGAATGAACTGAAATTAATGTGGGTTTTATATATGATGATTAAAATGATAAAACAAGCTTTATTTAACACGGAAGGACTAAGTTTAAAATTTAAGTGGACGTAACGTCATCAAAAGTTATATCTGAGGAGGTGTTAATATGATAAAAAAAATAAGTACAAGCAGGTGCTGTTGCACGGCTCAGGTGCGTCTCCGCGTTCAGATACCTGCCAGTGCGGTGAGCAGTGCCAAAAGACCCTATGACAAAAGCACTTATATCAACCCAAACACCGCAGAAAAGCGCTGCAAAAATGACCCTCAAACTAGCCTCACGGTGTAAAAATCATTGTAGGTTTCGAAACAATTTCAGAACACGCCTATGCTTTTACCGCATGAAAAAAAGATCATGAGCGATGCTCTAGCACCTATAAGTATTGAGGATGCTCTTTGCACTGTCGCGATGCTTTTTAAGAGGTAAGCGCTATAGAAAACCGAATGATAACAGGCACCCATCCATTCTGCAGTTAAAAACAAACGACAACAGCAGCTGAGAGTGAAAAGGCATGCGAACACTACACATACATCTTTTTTTTAATACCTGCACAAGTTGACATTTGCTGCAACGCACGACAAACACACTCCCGTCTGCTTTCAAAATGAGACAATGGTATCTCAGAGAGAGAGAGAAAGAAAGACTCCTTCCTTGTCAGCAAGTTCGGGTAGCAAAAAACAATAGCGAGAGATGGTCAAATGGCCATTACGAAAAACCTAAGTGACATTTTATCCTCCCCTCCGATCAGGTAAGCACATATTACAGGTCGCTCACACACGCGCGCGCTGAGAGATCCGCTACACTGGCGCGCGCATGGCGTCAGCCTTAGGAAAAGTGTATTTCTTCACTCAGCTCTTCACAAAAAAGACACTTAATACAACAGATGAGCCGACGAAATGGAAAACGGCGGACTTTTAATCTAAAAGGAGAGAGTTTGGACGAATAAAATTATTTAAAAAGTATTTTCAAGTTTCTATTCCCTATCTCACGCGCGCAAAGACGAGAAGTAAAGGCACGCCTCACATTTCTCGCTATCGATCCGATTTCCTTCGTAAAATTACTCAGGCTCACATCTATACCTCTGGACACGGCTTGCCCGCTAAATCGTTATAATCCAAAGAAACAAATCGCAAGTGGATTTACCACACAACAAACCCGAAAACTACAGTTGCGGACGTGCATTACATAAAGCGGATGCATAAAGTCCCCGAAAACAAATAAACTGTCAGTGCAGTAAAGTCCAGTCGCAGCAGCGCGATTTATCAGGAGTCTTGCGCTGCTCGGGATGTATACGCATTCCTTATATAGGCTGCAGCGCAGTTGTTCTAGCAGCAGACAGCCTTTAGATTCCTTTTGCTTTCTCTTCAGCGTTACCGCAGCCAAATAGAAATGTGGCAGGCTGGCTGCACAACAAGGTTGCTTTAACTGGCATCGTGCTCCAGAGTCTCAGAGCCCCGATCCCGCAGGGACGCCTGGACTGGCAGGACTGTTACTAAAAACACGCCCTTATTTTTTGCTTTGTAAGCTTAATCAGAGTTTTCAAGAAGAAACTTTCCTATCAAACATCACCGCGAACTGCATACATGCCCTGTTTTATAATGCAGCCAGCAACACAGAGAGAGCAGCATGCTGCCTGTTAACAGGCAGTTTCTTGTGAGCTATAAGACCAAAAGAAGTGCGACTTGTAGATAGTGAAACAAGGCCAAAGCTGTCACATCGGCGATTTAAAGCCACGCATTCCTAAATATTACCTTAAACGTTTGCATTACATGCTAATATTAGAGGTTATTTTTAGGATTCTGCTAGCTCGCCTAGCTACCTGCTTACCACGAGCGACAGCGGAACAGCCCACTGCAGATATATCAAAGTTTGTTGTCAAACGAAAATAAAACAAAATCCTCTCAAGCCACCGCTCACTATTCCCAAAACGCGTATGTATGAAAGCTTTCCACCACTTCCAATCAGCTCAAACTGATTCATGCGAAACCAGATCACCACGCATCGGACCAAACAGGTACATTTAGAGCAAGAAAATAAGTTTCAAAACTCTAAAGAGCAAAATCAACGATGGCGGGTAACAGATTCGAAGAGAATTGTTTTTTTCAAACCCAAAAGCTTTATAACGTGAACTCAGGGCGAAGGGGAGTAAAAGGGGAAAACAAAAGCGAGAGGTCACTTGTATGGGACTGGCTGCGCGTATAAACGGTCCGCGCTCGCGCTGTGCACCGCTAGGCGGTAGAGAGAGTCGCGAAGCGCGGAAGGTATAACGGTACACTAGATAGGGGCTATAACACGGCGCTACTTTCCAGCACTTTGTGGGGCTCGAAAAGTTCTGCCAGCGGCCGGAGTCCAGAGTTGAATGGAAAACAGCCGTCGCCAAGCAAAGCGAAGGGTTTTTACTACGCACCGTTTGTCCCTGCAGCGGGTTCGCCCTGCTTTCTGCGCTTACACCTGGGGCCATCCGCCATGATCCTTTCGCTGTGTCTAAATGCTGCTGGAGAGTCACCTCCTCTCGCGCCCCCACACCTCCCCTCCCTCCCTTCCTACTCCACCTCCCCTCCCTGCACCTGGTTTACGACACTCGGCCTTCTTTACGACCATTACCTTCGGCTCCTATACCTCTCTCTCTGGCGCTCAGACCCCCGTCTCTGGCCAACTCCGCCCCTCGCACCACGCGCTCCTGCGGCGCTCCGAAACGCTCGCTGACCAACCTGTGCGTGTACAGGGGAGGAGGGAAAAGCTATTTTGATTGACAGTTCAAAGAAGAAACACGAGTGTCTGGACAAAACAAACATTTCCAAGCGCATCACAGGGAGAAAAGCGCGACGGTTAACATTTAACCTGAATCGAGCGTGATGTGTTTTTTGCTACAGTTAGGCCGGGGGCGGGGAAAAGTTTGACGCGTGCACCTGTTTATGGCGCACGCATACACAGTCACGCATAGTTGCATGCAACTTTTTTTTTATTCATGACGAGGCAGGAAAAGTGCTTGTCATCACCTAGTCGCAGCCAAGAAGTTGACAGTAATTTTTATAGAGGGGTGGCACTGGCTAGTTGTCACTTTTACTCTAATGGAAAGTTCTAAGGGGTAGGTTTATGAAAATCATATAAATATATCTTACATCATAACTTAAGGTAGGCCTACTCTCATCTAAAGACATCAAATAAAATAAATACTAGTTAAAGGTAACACTTTATTTTAAGGTGTCCTTGTTACACAAGTTACATGTACTTGGTATATAATAAACACTAAATTATGCATAATTAATATGCAAAGCTAACCTTAACCCTACAGTATATAGTTATTTAAAAATATTCAGTACTTAAATGTATAATTACACTGTAACAAGGAGACACCTTAAAATAAAGCTGGAACCCATATTTATGATATTATTTAATTTACGATCCCTGACCCCTAACATAAGGAAAGGAGATGAGAATTATTTTATTATTAATCACAGAAATAAATCAATAAAAACTAGCCGGTGTTTTTAATCATAAAAGTGGTTTAGACATTACCATTGTTTTCCCATTGTTGCTGACTTCATGCTGTCATTTTTACAAGAGAGCTATGCAAAACCCAAAAAATATGTTGCCATAGGTTCGAGGACAAATAATTTCAAGCGCAGATAAAATTAAAATTATTTATTTAAGTTGATTACTTGAACTGTCCGGTGCTTTTGACAACTCACACTTTTGATTCAGAATTTTCAGCCCTACTGCAGTTACAGCTCCTTGTGACCTATTTATCACTGTATACCCCAATCTCATTATTTGTTATAGGCGCTCTAACTTATAGCATAACTTCAGATAGAATCTTCAAAAAATGGCCCTATGTATCTGCGACCAAGCAATCATTTAAATCTGTTATAATGCCGAAGTCAGTTTTTCCCATAAGTTTTGAAATATATATAACTGTTTTATTTATTTAGTCCTAGATATCATGGAATTCAAAGGAACATTGGTTGGCAACTTCAAAGCCCGCGTGCCATGCTGCATCCTTTTTAATTATTAAACCCTCATGTCACATGACTGATGTAATCAGTGGCTGATTCTGCTGTTAGCTGAGTTTTGTGTTTATTTAGAAAATAAACCTTTGCGTCTATCACTAGAGCTGTACACATCTGAGCCTAAACATGAAGAAACCACTTTAGTTGAAATAAGCCTCATATACTAATGCACCTTCACGCTCTTAAGGTTGCGCACACAAACGATTTGTCAGCGCAATTCACGAAATCAACTGTGCACATTAGGTCCCCCCCACAACGTTATTTGCCTAGAACTGTTTACATGAGCCACAACGTCATATCGTGAGGGGAGACGCTGTGTTTTATTGTGAAAGTGATACGCTACTTTGTTTGGGGCCTTTCAACAAGAAGGGGAGAGACACAACATAGGAAGAAATCAACGATCGCGGTTAAGTTGTATTTACAACACTGGTTGCTACTTTCCAACCACAACCGATAAATATTCAGATGTGTGGCCACGCGCATTTTACAGAGTGACCGAGGACTAGTTTCCTCTGAAGAGTATAGCCTACAATGCCCTGTGTCTGTTTCTATAAAGTAGGCACCGAGACAATTATAACTTTTGCAAGGACAGTCTGCTTTAAGCGCCGGGGCCGCGGGGGGGCTGCCCTTCGCATCACACAGTCCTGTAAGTACGGTAAACGTTAATGCTTAAAGGGATTTGCCACTGATGATTCTCAAAACGAGAGTGGTAGAGTTGTTGAGCCAGCTGAAGAGTAACTGTTTAGAGCACGGAACATGGTTTTAGTGCTTTATGCACCCGCAGCCAGCAACGATACCGCAACGCCATAAAACAGACCAGTAATAAGTCATTATAATCCCAGTATATTTTGTCCCTACTGGAAGTGCAAACAAATGCCACTTGTTCTGTAATGGGGTTTTACTGGTTTTTTTGCATCATCGCGCTAGTTGATCCTGACATTTTACCCTGACCCGTCAATTCACACACGGCATCACAGTGTTTCAGGGCGCATAACATCATTTCCAGTTCACAATGCACTTGAGGCCATGCGGCCAATCCCAACGCCACTGCCGATAGGCTGTTTTTAGCTCAATCAGGCATGCCCATTTGCCTTTCAGAACAAGAGCCTTTGCTAAAAATCGACGTAGTTTCGACAAAAGGGCGATGACCATAGAGGAAGCTGAAACGAATAATGTACATTATGCTGGAAAATAATGCGCTTTGTGTGAACCTCTGTAAACCACATAAAACACACCAGTGCCATTTACACCAAATACACAAAATAATGCTTCTTTTTAGCAAGGTCATATGCATCCCTTTCAAAGTATGATAGGAAATACTGTGTTACGAGTGTGTGCCTGTGTGCGACTGAAGCTAGTGGAAGGAAAGCGAATGCAGTGTGTGCCTCACAAGGCACAGGGAAGCGGACTCATGGCGACCTGCCTACTGCAACTGCATTCAGTCCTCCACCCAAAGAAAGAGAGCTCGCTGTTGTCCAGGTAACCAGGGGATGTTTACTTCTACTGCATTCTGACTAGGGAGAGAATGCATGAGAGAAAGAGAGAAAACAGACAGAGAGAGAGAGACCGACTGACACCACACTAAAAGGAACTGCAAGGCCAGAGGAAAAGTCTCAGATGTAGAGAAACTGTTTAAGATATGAGTTTTGGAGCATCCCAAAGATTTTCAGGTGTTTAATTGATGTTTAAAAACATTGATCTGGTCAAATACATACGTATGAATGCAGCAGCCAAAACATGAAGCTAGCGCGCATTATTTGACTTTGAAAATACAAGGACACCACTGGGACGCATGAAGCACCAACATGTTACCATCTGAAGGTTTCTGCCCCCCGTTTCTACGTTACAGGTCACAAAAGCCGTTAACAGTGCTGCAGCGCAGTGGCGGGCGCGTAGCGAACATATTCTTGTACCTGAGGACTATCAGGTTTCTGTCGGACCTCAGCTGGGGTGTGGTGTACTTAGCTGGGTCTGCAGTGTTACAGTCCCGCATTGATGAGTGAAAAAAACTATATAATCTCATGATGATATGTTGCAAATTTAAAGCATGTTGCACAAGCCTATATGTAAGCAAAATATTGAACATAATCACTGTAAAATTTAAACAGTATTTCTTCTTCCTCCATTGCTCTTTAAGTACTACCTGAAAATGAAAATTATGTTATTTATCTTCCCTTAATGTCGTTCCAAACCCGTATGGCTTACTTTCTTCCACCTGAAGGGGGGCAGAAGGATAAATGTTTTGAAATGGATGCAAATGAACCATAAAAGTCGTCATAAAAGCAGGTAAGCTAGCTTTCTGATATTCTCTGATAAGATTCATCTCCTGCATGTGTTTAAATTAGAAATCACTATGATCAGAACATCAAGTGCTAGTGAGTTGAACAGATCAGTCTGAATCATTTAGAACATATTTGATTCAGTGAATCATATGAGTTTGATTCATTTAGCGATTCAATGGGGGCGCTCAAACAGAGGAACACAGTGAAACTTCCTAGTCCTTCTGAGGCTTCAAGGCTAGAGTCCTTCTCAGAATAGTGTAGTAAGTGCATATAAAAAAATCTTATCTGAATAAAACTGAAACAAGCTCAGTGTTGATTCATTTTCAGCTCATTCATTTTAAGTGGATTAGAATCTGTGCAAAAGGATGTGGGTGATTGAAGGACATAAAGGATACACCTGATGCATCCTTCAAAAAAGGCCAAATGAAGGGCCACAAGACTGCTAATAAGGATCCTTCAAACTGTGACGTCCTTCAATGGAGCTTTATGCAGCCTAGATATGCATCTTTAGAAAGATGCATCCTTCTGTTAGAGAAACACCCAATAAATCATATTAGTTGATTCATTTGCAATTCATTAAATCAGATCAACTGAATCATTTGAGATTTAGTAAATCAGATTGGCTGATCAGTCTGATTCAAAGAAGCAGATCAACTGATTTATTTTGATTCAGTTAATGAGATTAATAAAAGTGACTCAAATGGACAATTTATATCAACAATTCACTACTTTTCTCATGAACTCTAATAAGTAACTTTTTGTGTTCCTCAGTTCCAATGGGTTTGAAACAACATGAGGTTAGGTATAATGACAGAATTGTCATTTTTGAGACTAATCCCTTTACATCCTGTGTGTTCTCAATCTTGCATTTCAGCTGCATTATGAAAACTGTTTCCCATAAAACGAACCCATATAATGAGGTCTGAAGATAACTATGACCTTCTTAAACATTCCAAAGCCGTCTGTTTAATCAAATCTGCAAACGCTCTACAGGTGAGCTCTGGTCATGAGAACAGGAAGTGGAAAGGGAAATGAAACAATGGTTAGGAGACAAATGACAGGGCAATTTCATTTTGAATGTTTATAGAGAGAAGACAAGCTCTGTGTTGAAAAGCAATATCCTCTAAGTACATAGTGGAATCTTTGCAGAGAAAAACCCCAACATTAGTTTAGAAATGCCCCTGGTAGTAGCCTCAAATACCCTCCCTGTCATCTGTCTAAACCCTCTCCAACCCATGGCCTCTTGTCACTTCATCAAACAGACAACAGACAGAGAGCTGAGTAAGGTGCCTGTCCCTTCATCATTAAGCCAGTTCGCTCTGCCTATGGCTGCTGACAGTGAATTATTCAACAGGACAAAGTGCTCTGTGGCTGTGCAGAGGCTTTACAGAGTAACAGATAATAATAGCATTAATGGTCCATAGACATCTCGTAAAGAGAGTTAGCATTCATCTCTGCCTTCCTATATATATATTTATTCACATGCTGCATGTGCATATAATGGAAAAGAGCGATGTGGAAAAGGGTGGACAGGTTTGGCTGGCCATAATGAAGGGGTTTGAGCTATGTTCCCCTACTGGCCATAACCATTGCAATAACTGGAAGCTGAGGTAGAGTTGCAGAAAGAAACTTTTTGGAAGAAGTGAGGTAAGCGGCTTCTGGTGGGATTAAACGAACATCATCCTTCTGAACCCTCACTGGGAATTTCGCTGGTACGTGGTCCTGTCCTGAAAGAAATCTCTGAAATTGTGCTGACTTCATGATGACTTGGAATAGCGAAACTGTAAAATATTATTTCATGGTTTAGCTTGTTTTTGGACCAGGCACCAGTTATATTCTCCCAGTGTGCCAGCGACCAGAGCAGCTGTCCAGCTGAGTTGGCTCCAGGTGCCACTACGGCTGGGCAAGCTCAGAGACAGAGTGAAGGTGAAAAACAGACGTTCCCTGGCTAAGGGAAAAAGAAAAAGAAGAAGAAAAGCATTTCAGTGAAGGGCAGGCTTCATCAGAGATCAATGATGAGGCGTTTTGAAAACCACACACGCGCTCGCTCTCTGCTGGTGCTAAACCGACTGGAAAAAGACGGGGCCATTATTCTGTGGAAAGTCCAGTCTATTCCCATTTTCCTTGGATGCTGCCATTTCGACATGAAGTCATATTTTCTTGCAACGATGGAAAACAAAGAGTAAAAATAATGCTACAGCAAATATTACAACTGTATAATAGCGCTCAGTCACTATGCTATTTAAATAGCAGTCTGAAAGCCAGTAGCCTCTATTCCTGGTAACTGGTGACGGGACCACCCAGCAGGACAAAATTTAAAACCCAACAATATCTGCAATCCAAGAGCTGCTGGTTTCAATCAACTGGGAATACTGAGGGTGGCAGTTTAACAGTGGTGACTTAATCAACGGAGGTTTTATTTTTCATTAAAGCGACTGACCTCATACTACAAGCAATTTATCCGGTCATTTTTCCATTGTACATCCATTTCTTCACCTGTTACCTATTCCAATCCCATTTACCTTTTCCTTTCACTGGGTTAAAGAGGAAGAGAAGGAATGGGCCATGAAGACAGGAAGAAAGAGTGCGAAAGGAAGAGACAAGATAGAAGGAGAGACAGCAACATGAGTGGGGGGGTAGAAAGCTATCCTCACTGCTCTACATTAAGGGATCAGGCCGCGTCTCTGTAAATGAGTATTGATCCTCCTCCTGGCGGGATCATTTAGGAGATTAATGCTGGCAGTGCTATTTGGGGTGGGTTGGGTGGGGGGTTCCAGTTGGTCCAGGGGGGAGCCGACTTAGAGCTGCCCCAGGACAGAGAGACTGCTGTGGGGCTACGTGGAGAACAAGCCCCTGCCTCCCCTCCTAACCATCTGGACTACCAGCTCAGGGCGCGAGCTGTGTGGGGGAAGGGAGAAGATGTGTGTATGTGCGTCGGGGGGGGGGGGGGATTGAAAGAGAGAGAAAAAGGAAGGAAGAGAAATGGAAATACATAGGACTACTAATGATACAGGAAAACATACATAAAAAGAAAGAGGCAGGAAAAATCAGCTTAAAGTTATTTGTGTAAGGCTCATTTGACACACGCGGACACGTTGAAGAAACGGGTGATTTAAAGTGGCGAGAGAGGAGAGGAACAGAAAGCGAGAGGAATGAAAGAGAAACACAGGTGGCAAGTACAACTGGAGAAACAGAGAAAAGATTAAAAACAAATGGAGGATTATGGTAGAAACTGACAGGTATGTACTAAGAAAGAAAGAAAGAAAGAAGAAAGAAAGAGTGGTGATCATAATGGATGGAGATAAAAACTCGAAACTCAAGCAACCCTCGGGAATGTGTTTCAGCATGAGGCATAAGCCATCTTCCATTACAGTATGACAGTAAACAGAAATATAATAATCTTAAATTAGGGACAGACCATCAAGGTAACTCAAACGGGCATTTTCCAGAATACTAAACTGATTTGAAGACCCAATGAAATGACTTGATGAGCATTGTTTTGTGTTGACATGAAACAGGAGGTTTGGGTATTTCTTTTTTGGGCATTTTATAATAAAACCAAATCAATTTTATTTTAATATTTCACAGAAGCATAATTAGCTGTGTTACCCCACACCTCCAGCTTCTGCTAGTCAGTTGCAGGTGGTATTAAGGTGTGGTCACATTTATGATTGGCAAAATTTCATGACAACTGGAATCTATGTAATCAGGAATTTGTAAGGGCAAAAGCTTTCGCAGCAGGTTCAAGGTAGTCATGCAGATGTACTTTGTTAACCAACAAAAAATTTCTTGGTTTGAAAGTGACTTTTGTGTGAGCTGTGCTACATATTGCTACACTATTGACAACAGGCAATGAGCCTTTTAAGTTTAGCTGAAATGGAACTTATGTGACCATACCTTTTGGGTGAGGAACATTCTCGTTCTGTCTTCAAAACATTGTATTACACATGCAAAAACTTGGATAAACTTTTGAGTGCAAGATATGTCATCAATATCTTTGATCTGTATACCAGAAGAAGCTGTTTTGTCAACTTTTTGAAGTACACTGATAACCCAAAATCTCATTGACATGGATTAACAGCCACATTTTTGAGGGGACTAAGAACTTTAGACATAAAGTGCACACATTTATATTGAAATGAAAACTGTCCTTCCTGATCCAAGTAAAGCAGAAACATCTGTGTTAAAAAATTTGAGAGTCAGAAGTGATTTCTAAGTCTTACAGTTACATGGCCAGAAAATGAGTTGATTGTTTGTGACATGATCCAGAAAAATCCAAAGCCACAAAATCTGTGTTTACTTGTTTTTCTAGCACTGTGCTGAAGTTACTGCTGCTCATAGAGAATGCAAACACAAATGCCATGACGACAAAACTACTCAAGAGCCCAGGAAAACTCAAGGGCCTAACAATGGAATGTTTTACAGGCAGATGGAGATGTCAATCACAATACACACCCCCTTCCCAAGAACAAGGTCATTATGATCTCACTTCCTCTTCTCTGGAGTGTCCCTGGACAGGGTTGCAGCTATAATGCCCAGGAGAATTTGGCCACAACCCAAACAAAACATCCAGTAAACCAGCAGATTCTTAGAACTCAAAATTGTAATCAAATTCTGCTTATAACCAAATGCAGAATGTGTGATCTATTATACCTACAATAGAAATCTTAACAAAAAGTATTTTTATGCATTGAAAATTGTTGCAATTTAAATGCAGAATTCATGATTATAGGTGTGCCATGACAAATCACAAACTCATTTTCTTTCTCAAAGCTTATTATTGTTTTTAAAAGCAGTATTTCAAACTCTTGCATATAACATTCGCAGCTTAACTAAAAATGAGGTGTAAACACCAATATTGTTTCACGTACTTTTAAATATTTTGTTCATTATAAAATATGTGTGACTCAAAATCTAACATCTGAGTGCCCAGGAGTCTTTTATAATGGATGCGTAGGAAGTACCATAGCTGAAGCATATAATGTGCGTGTGTGTATGAGACAGGATTTTTTCTGGATCATCCAGGTTATACGGGTGAGCTAAGTCTGTCACGCAGATTACTGGAGATCCATTCCAAATGTTCCGTCAAAAAATTCACCTCACAACCACAGCTAAAATTTATTTTGTGTATGTTGGAACACCAAAATCTTTCTTCTGCTCATTTTGCTGGCATGTCTGATAGGAAGAATCATGTGCTTCCCACACTCACACATACACACACTTTCAGGCTCTGCATATCGAAGAATCCCTTCACATTTAGGTGCAGATGTGAATGCACCTCAGAGAAAAGGAGAAATAAAAAGAGAAACCAACAAAAAGAAAGAGAGAAACAATCATTATCCAGGTGCTTTCTGTGAAGGAACTTTTTCCACAGAAGGCATTTGGACATCCTCCTTATTACTTTCCTAAGTTTTGTTTTCCGATATTGCATTAGTGGTTAGAGATTTCCATGTTTAGTATGCAGGTATTTAGTCATTCAGAATTCCTGCTGTTTTGTGGATAGATTTGGCGAATTAGCATGATGCTTATTTTGTTTCAGTGTCAGTTTTTTAAAGGTGCACTCTATGTATTTTTCATAATTTTTCACTTACACACATCAAAATTAAAAGGAAGACGCCAGTCACAAGCAGGCATTTGCATTTTATTTATTTTTTTACATGGAGTGGGTTGCCTCTTGGTGGCCACCATGTTGATGACCTGTTGAATACTACACACATTATATTAGTAAACATAATCAAAAATATCAATAAACTAATATGGTTGACTGCAAATTATGGTTGTGCCGACTGCGCGATAGAGATATCGCCTGTGGCTGATTATTATAAACAAGACTAGTAATGCCATGTAATTAATATTAGGGCTTAATTTGTTCCATCATATTTGAGGAGTTTGGTTCAAAAACCCTATAAATCCATTTTAATATAATTTGAGTAAAAATGTGTTTTCTTTACCAAGAAAGTGGCAAGATGAAAAACACTATTTTCTGTTTCAAACTTTCACATAGCATCTTTAGGTTATAATAACATTAAAAATTCAAATCCAGATTTAGATTTTCAAAGATTTATTATAAAAACGGATAATTTTTTATCCAAAATGCAATAAATTCATTGAATCAATATAAAAGTTATTTTTCAAATTGAAACTACACAACAAAGTAAGTTGATCCACATATGACAGCCTCTGAACTTTGTCAGTACTGATCTTATTAATAGCTTACGTTTCTTCCCCACCCCGCAAAAACCACCACAGGTTCATCAATGGCGTCAAAAGTATTCATTTTTTAAGGGCTGCACAATAAATCGCATGCGATTGTCATGCGCATCTCATCAGTAAAGCCAGTTCTGTGATTAGTAGTAAAACCTCCTTCACATGCATTCAGATGGAGCAGCATTTAATACACAGAGCCATCACTGACAAGCTACACAAATATCACATTCTTAATCGAAGTCGATTCATCTGCGATTATGACCACGATATTGCATAGCTTGTCAGTTATTGTTTACAATGCGTGGATGGGGCGCTGTGATTGGGTTGAGCGGAGAGTATTGTATTCTGCAGAGAAGGGAGACCGGTGTTTGTCGCGATTTGGAAAGATAGGGGGAAAACATGACAGAATTACGTAAAATTTTAAATTGACTTTTCAATACTGGCCAGATACTGGCTCAATTATTATTATTTTTAAAATAGTGTTTAATGTGTTTTGGAACCAAACTCTTCATTCCTTTTTCTGTGGTTTTTACAGTGTTACGTGTTATAACTAATCACACACAACTCCGTTGACTTTATGAATGCAATGACCAATCAGAGGCATTCAGATGAGTCATCGCTGAAACACAGGACGTTTGTTGTTCAGTTTGCTGAATTCTGCTCTCTCTTGCGAATTCTCTAATAATAAACAACAAGGTGCAGTTGTACATGCAATGGTAATAATATTAACATTTGTTGTAGGCAACATCCACACCGACAGGTGTCAGTATTAATCTAAAGTGACTGTTATATCAACCATCATTAGAAACCACAAAAATTACCATGTGTACCTTTGAGGAAGAAGAAAAAGCTCTTACATTACCTTACTTCTTCTTTTGACACCAACCAAAAAAGTCCCACTGTTGGTAGGTTTATTATTATATATTATTAGAAAGATACAGAGATGTACGGTAAACAGGGCACATGGGCTACTCATTATCACAGTCTTGACCAATATTAGGGGATGATATGAAACAGAGGTAGAATGAACAGGTAGAATACCATGAAGAAAAGGTCTTCTGAGAAAAAATATTTTTACAGCAGTTAGAACTGTGTCAGAAAAGCAGAGTGCCTCTGTTCAAGCAATACCATGTATTCTACACACAACCACTCTCATAAATTGCAAGACATATGGGTCTAACGGTCATGAAAGCTGCAACTACCTACAAATTCAGCCTCTCAGTCTCAACCCATAATAACTTACAATGTGTACAGAGAGAGAAAAGAAATGAAGGAAAGCATGCCAAATAAATGAAAAGACAAGCCACTGTTTTTTTTTTCACTACATGCATTTGACTAGCCCATGTCATGGACCTAGTGTCAGCTTTGTGGGTGCTGAGGAGAAACGTCAAAAGACATAACCGAAAAAGAAAAAAAAACCCTGGTTGATGATACGTAACTGAAAAGCTATGTCAGGTGTACTTCTGCTATGGCAGAGGACAAAGTTGGAGGCTGCAAAATAACTATTTGAGGAAGCTCTCCACTACCACTTTCAATGTGGCATTTAGAGCTTTTCAGAAGAAGCCAAAACACAAGTTTCCTTGAAATCAACCCGAGTGAAAAAGAATCCCGTAAGCTTTCGGTTTTATGCTTGACGGCTGATTGAACAGCCAGGTCATCACACTTGCTTGCCCCAGTGGAATAATTCACTGACTCACCTTTTCTCTGCCTTTCTAATGACCATGACAGATTTCACAGACAAAAACATTCAAATGGCTCCTCTTACAGAACAGACATTCATAAACCATTACAAATATGCCTGAGACAAGTGAGGGATGAGGGAAAGAGAGAGACTGTAAACAAACTAGCTGAAGAGAACCTTTTATTTTTATCTGACTTCTTACTGATGCTTTTTCTTCTTCTGTAAACACAAGTTATTGCCATCTGTATGCCCTTCGGCTTGAATGGACAAGTGCTTCATTTTGCTTTTTATTAAGGAGATGTAGAATGAAGGCGGGTGAGTCCATTTCATTGTTTACACACAGAAGGAGTGTCATTGATTCTCTCTATGTTTATAGTCAGCCTTGAACTATGGAACTCACATTCTCTCAGTCTGAGGTAAGAAAGATGAAGGTAACCTGCTGAAATTACATTAAGGTTCAAGTACTTCAAGGTTGTATGAAGTTTAGTCAGTAACAATACAAAACACTTTACAATACACAAAGGCAAAATTCTCCATTGCACTTCATGAAAAAATTTGGGGCCATATGTCTGTTGGCTGAAACCACACAATAAAAGCACTGCGGTTAAACACTAATTTGAAGATGCTTGAGAGGTCTTTCTCTGAATGTTTTTTTGCAAGGCCACATGTTGTTCACATAAGTTGACATCACCACCTACTGGGTAAAGGGGAAAATGGTAATGACCAGTGAGCAAATACTATAAATACAATTGTCTAAATGGGTTTTGACAAATTTAATTTTTACCCTTTTTATTTTTAAGGTTGCTTTGGAGTCTTAAATACCAATCTGTAATTTTATTCAAATATATTCATTTTTTTTAATCTAAAGCACATAAATGGTTTATGTTTCACCCTGAGTCACGAGTCATAGCTTTGTGGGAAGTACCTTGATATTTAGCAGTGCTTTGGGGTAACCCAAGTTTAAGTCTCTAACTCAAGATTTTTCCCAAACCCTGTTCCTCTTCTACCTCTCCTAATGCTTCATTACAGTTACACTGTCCCAATAAAGCCAAAAGGCCAAATATATATCTTTACATTTTGAAACAAGTGGAAAGTTCCATCTAAATATTATGCATGTTATCAGAATTTTTTTTTGCAAAATGTATAATTGTACAACAAAACAGCTTTTCACTGGGGCATGACCCTCAAAGGGACAGCTTTAAACAACCCCTGAAAGGGTGCAATATTAGTACGTTAGAGTAGTAATATGTAACACCTTAAGGTAATGGACAAGCATGTTCTGTCCCGCTGAAGGTACAATTTTGCACTTTTTTTTTTCTGAAGAGTGTAACATGCACATTCTCAACATACTTGCCCGCATCATTAATGCACTATGACTATGTACAAACTAACAAGATGGCTTGATAAACCAAAATATTTCTGGACCATTTCGTTTATCAGCACACAGAAAAACTGGAATCTAAGAATGTTTAGCTTTAAAGAAGACACATGAATGGCATAAAAATACTTTATGCATGTAAAAACTGTGACACTGACCATATTAAACTTATTTGAGTGATTGCTAAAGCAAAAGGAAGATAAAATCAAATAGCCTACTAAGAAATCTTTAATTCATGGATAATTTAGCAATTAAAGAGTTAACATTAAAATTGTTATAATACAAGTTTGAAATTATTTTAAAAATTACCTAGCCATCTTAGATTTTGGACCCCACTGGTGTATGGAAAGCATGCTAAGCAACCATTTTATGCCACAGTAAGTAGAACAGCAACAGTATTTTCATTTTTTAGTGACATGTCACTTAACGTTAGTCTACAGCGTAGTGCTATCCAGTTTACCACCACACCAGACGTGAGAGCTGAATGAGGCTGAGCTAAATCGCCACTCGTCGTTTGTTTAACGTTACCTGTAGATTTTTATTGTGACATGCCTTCACTTCACACTCTCTCAGCAGTTTTCCAACCTCATCTTATCTAGTTTCTAATTGAATCTAGCCTAATGTCAGTTTAGTTATATATGTAGTCTAGATATACAAACGCTCTCTATAACCGCTGAAAACCTATAGAGCTAGTCTTATTGCACTGGTATTGTTTGGGTGCAATAATCTCTGTTCAATTGACGACGTCGTCTGCCTCAGATTTCCCGCAGGTCCTTGAATCTGATAAAAAAAAATACGCCGACTGTACGCTCGTCATCAAGTAGGCGGTGCTCTGATTGGAGCAGTGGACAATATTTAACGCTCTGATTGGCTGTTATTCACAGAAAGTAACCTGTGTGTTGATGGAGCACTGTACCATTTTGTTTCTTAAAAGGGGTGGGTGTGGACTTTTGTTATTGTATTTTATTAAGGCAAACATAGATGGTGTTTTTGCTTAAAATATTACGCTTTCCAACAACAACACACTCTTTTTGATTTTTGTATTGAAATGTTATGATTTTCGGATTCCTCTATAATTGCGTTTAAAGAAAAATTACCCCTCACTTCTGTTTTTGTAACAGCAGCCACCGTTTGGGATTTTGAGGTCTCGCCCAAACAATGCTGTGAGAAGAAACAGTTTGAAGATGTGGCGAGCTACTCACCTAATTAATGTGGCGCGTGCTCCAAATGAACCAAGAGTCTCCTGATCGAGCCGGAGGACATTACTGCGAAGGTGAGGCACAAGATGTTTCCGTTATTTCGTGCAGAAAAGAGGAGCCCAATGGGCGCTCCAAGCAGTCGTGTTACGACTTTATTTTCAGCCAATAGGAATACCAGAGCGATTCACAGGCCAGGGCCTTCGAGGATGTGTTTATACAGAATCAATCCAACACTGATCATCAAACTTCATTAAAACAGAGACTTAGCACAGAAACTGCAACCACACGTCTTAAAAAAACAGTGCAAGGTTCATATTCGCAATGTGGGGATTCCCTTGTTTTCATCCTCTGTGCATAGTCAACATACAGTTCTTCATGCAATATAGTTTTAAAAGTGACATATTGTATGAACCCCCCAAAGAATAGTTACAGCCACCGATGCATTTTCCCATAAATATCTTGTGCAATGGAGGATGTAACGTCAATGCGTGTATTGTGATTTGTTTGTATATGGTTTACCCCCACCTTTTGCGTAGTTTTTGAAGGTAGAAGGTTCTAAGGTTTGCTTGGCTTTGGGTGTATGCATTAGTTTACCAAATGCATTATTAGACTTTGCAAAAGTCCTTATTATACATAGGGTTACTATATGGTGTGTAAGTATCTGATCGTAGCTGTCAGTTTGTAAATTATCATAAGCCAAGCCTTTTAAATGAGGATCTATGACGTCCTCTTTTCTCAAATAATGGTGCTTTACATTGCCTGCACTGAAATGAATTTGAACGGTCAGGCCTGTGTCACGAGAGTTTCACATTGGTTTTTTAAACACTGAACCGCTAAAGCTTTTCACATCACAGCACCATAATCTGGCAAGACAGTGTTTGTTTGTGTCGATCACTGTATGGGCAACCTTGCATCGACCCGGACAGATGCTTTTTTCAAACTATGTTGTGATGCAGTTTTCTTCAGTGCTTTATGTTCTATATTGACAAATTGGAATTATGAAAGTATTTTCCACTAAGTTTTATTTTATGTGGTTCACATTTTAAAAATTAGGTTCAGAGCTGAAACCACAACCTCGTCCCTGTGCAACTTTCTGATATGGCAGTGCCGTGCTTGGAGATATTGTACCTATTAATAATTGTTGCTGAAATATGTGGATGCTTTCTCATATAGTGTGGAATAGACCTAAGCTCATCTAACAACAAATCAAAGTTGGACTATAAATTTACCAATCTGTGCTTGTTTGTGATTGCATATACATGCCATGACCAGTGACATTTCACACCTAGTAAATCAACCGCGTTGGATTCCAAATGTTAGAGTAATATTTTTCTCAGTTAAGCTTACAAATCATTCTGGACATTAGATTTGGAAATTTGCCCCAGGAATTCCAGTGGAAACCACATACACCTTGTATTTATAATGGCAATCGGTTTTGCTGAATGAGTAGCAGTGTCAGAGAAAATTGCTCTCAAACAATTTGTTACAATTCATAAACGCACGCACGACACATTACCTTTTTGGTGATGATAACATTGGTACTCATGAACTGAACCTGGCAAAAGCTGTACAATATGGTTTCTATCAGACTGGAGGACGTTTTAAAAATTACAGCGGGATTGTCCCAGGTTTATGATGTGTAGGAGATTGTAAGACAAGTTTTTTTTTTTAAAGTGAACTGATTATGTGGCTTAGCTAAAGCTAAACCTTACATGAGTGTAAAACAATTGACATACATGTTATTTTAATCAGAGGCTTATCTATTTATATTTGCTGAGTAAACTCAGTAAGAGAGAATAGCAAAAGTGTAATTTTTAAACACGTACAAATGATGAATTTGTTACTACCAGTATGAAACGACAGGTTTTTGAAAGACAGATAATGCATTTCACGGCAGGTAAAATTTCAGTCTGTTCTCAACAAAAAGTTACTGGTATGGCTTGTAGGAAGATTTGGAACATAGTTTTTTTTGCTGTAAGGCCTACTTTTATGGTATTTGGCATCCTTTTTAAAGCTTGAAAGCCCCAGTCCTTATTTAGTTTTCAATTACTTGTAAAAGTGCTGTGCACAGATATTCTTAAAACTTTTTTTTAGTTTTCCACGATAGAAAGAAAAATCTCAAAAGATTTGGACATAAGTTTAATTTTTTGATGAACTGATATTCCTTTTTGGCGCTGTTGAGTCAATCTTTAATAGCCGCGAGCGTTAAAGATATGACGCAGAAATGCTTAATAACAGTGTAACATGACACAATATGCTACTGGAAAACAATTGGCCATAGTGCTTTCAAACGTTTTAGAAAAGGTTAACCTTAATAAAGGAGTTTTACTGCTCAAGTAACGTTTTTTCCTCATCAATATATGGACTTTAAACTTAAAAATTCTCGAGAGAAATTTAGGGGAATCGCTGAGAATCTTCTGATGATTAATGGTGTAGCTGTTGGCAGTTTGAAATTCATTTCTGCGGCTGTCACTGAACGCATTCTTTCAGGGATTTTGCAAAAAGGTTTATTAAATACACCTCTGCACCGGACGTGTTGCACGGCAGGGAAGCGCACTCACCCGCTCTTTTGGAGGATGCTGAGGTTTTATTTTGGCAGTTGTCATGACGTTGTGTGGTTTCACATTGTGGTGAGAGAGAGGGGGATGGAGACCCTTTGCATAGCAGAGATGCTTATTTTAACATTTCCGGTCAATCAGAACCATGTCAACATCAGCTGCATGCGCGCGCATAACACACACACAAACATTTTATCTCCATACACCAAACTAGCCAGAAAAACGATAGCTACGAGTCCTAAACTCGCCTTGCAACTTCTTGGTCCGGTGACTTTGTTAGTGACTTCTCGCAGGAGAACCGTTCACCTATCTGATACGGCTCTCATGTGTTGTCAGAATGTGAAGGATTTCCACAATTAGGGATCAAAACTGCGGAGGAAATGCACTGGAATTAATGTGATTGTTCTCAACAGATTGCAGAAACAAAGGTCTGATTTGTTGTAACAGCGCTGAGCTTCATCCGCAAGGTGCGCTGTGTGGCCAAAATAACCATTATGAACAGGGAAGCCGTGCATATTTTATGAGTAATTCATTTGTTTGTTCACGGGGACCATGTTTGCTAGCGCATCACAAGCATTCCGAATTTCCACAACTATCTAGACATATGCATAATTCAGAGAGAGTCCATCCAGCACTGTGTGGCAAAAGCATCATGCTTTCCTGTTTATTTTACATGCTACGGAGTGAGTGCATTTCTAATATTTTCTCACAATACGCTTTTTTTGTTCCCTTTTTTGTTGTAGTTTTAGAACACCAAACCTGACCGGTTTTCAACACCCGACCAAGATAACTTACCACCTCATTTTACTGCTTTTATAGATTCGCTACAAAATAAATTTTAAATGCAGGTACACTGTCATTCAAAAGATAGGGGGCCAGAAAGATTTGAATCCTCATTTAATAAATTTATTACAGTAAGGAAAATTAATACTTGTAGTCCAGCATCCGGATGCATTACATGGAGCCATAGTGACAAATCACTTGTACATCATGTTCAAAAGCTTTTCAAGTATATGTTGTTTTTGAACTTTTCTATTAAAATCAAATCTTAAAAAATGGATTTCGGGTTTCCACAACACATACTAAGAATCAACAACCGCTTTTTAACATTGAAAGTAAGAAATGTATTTTGTAACCTAGATCACATATTAGACTGAGTTTAATGAAATGATCCTGTGACACTAACATAGCATCAGTTATTAGTTTTTGGTGAGCATAAGAAACTTCTTAAAAAACCCCAAACCCCAAACTTTTGAAAACTGTAGTCCTAAGAGTTGTTTGACGGCAAGCGACTGAAACAAGTTTGATTTATTATTATTTTTTTTAACTTCTTATTATAATTTCCACGTAACAGGTAACACAAAGAATACAGGTTTGGGGACAACATGAGGGTTAGTAATTAATGTCAGAAATGTCATTTTTTGGCTGAATTAACTTAAAACTTTTGCACCTGTGAATACAATTTATGAGGTTCTGGAAGTTTAGAGCCAGTGTTGGTGCTGTGGGTCCAATGGAGTCATGTGACATTGTGCCATCTTTATGGCTCACAGAATTATAGCTTTGTTTTTTTTTTTTTTTTTTTTTTGCTGCAAGAAAGGCTTTAATCCTTAAGAAAGATTCAACGTAGTAAACAACCGAACCCCTTTTGAAGTCAGTCATGTCGGATTACTCAAATTACTATAGGGGGGTGAGAAACGGGGAGGGGGGTAGGCGAAAGGGGCAATGGGGGGGGGGAGGGGGGGGAAGGGAAGAAGTGGGTGGGGGAGAGGAAGGGGGAAGGAGAAAAAGGGAAAAAGGGGGGGGTGGGCTCATATTACATTGAATTAGTTTTCTCTCTCATCATCTTCATTCTTATTATCAGTAAAGGGAATCCCCATAATAGTCATTGCCAGTAGTTAAAATAGTTAAGAGTACATTGATTAAACTGAAGTGACATGACTGCCGCTTATACTAGAATGTCTGTGCAGCAGAAACTCACCTTAGTATTAAAAAAAAAAAAAAAAATAGCCAACACCTTGTACAAGAAAGTGCATCAAAGTGGGAATTTATGAATGTGGTGGCATTGGGGACTGAGGGCAGAGTGGCTGTGGTAATGGACTATTGAATGTTTTCATTTTGCTCAACCACCCCAACGGCATGTAGGAAAACTTTAAGAAATTCCTTTTGTTGTCAGGGTGCTAATGAAGTCATCAGTTTTAAGGAGGTTTGGGGGTAGAATTCTCAGTCCATTTCTTTTGATGTCAGAATTTAGTTTGTTTGACGTGCACCGCATCTGAGGGGCTGCTTGAGCCTTGAGTTTGTATGTATTCTACGCCTCTCTTATCTGTTTCCACATCTGGTCATTGAAATTTTTCCCTTTGTAAAACTATTCTGGATTTTTGTCTGGTTGCTGGAGGATCATTAGTGGACAGGGGGGGGGTTCTTTTCAAGCACGCTCATAAATTCTCAGTTCGCTTGAGAATCTGGACTGTGGATTTAAGCCCATCACAGGATATTAACATCGTTGTTTTTAACGCATGCCGGCATGGCACTGGCTTTATGCTTTGGGTCATTGTCTTGCTGGATAAACAATTCTGCCAAGTCGCAGTGTTTTGCAGACTCCGTCAGGTTTTTTTCTCTTGTGTTTTGCTACATTTATTTCCCCCATCCACCTCACGAGCCTCCCGGAGCCTGAATGTAGATAAGACGCATCCCCACACCAGCTGATCCCCCCCCCCTAGCTATCCGCATTCTTCACAGTGGGGATGGCTTCTTTCCAGTTCACTTTCATTTGACATACTCCTGAGTGAAGAAAATATGTATTGTCTTTTAGTGCATTTCATATTTACGTGACATGCCTATTAGGGTTGGGCGATGGTCTACTAAATTGGCATTGGACGATGTCTATAGTGAATAATCTCGATGGACGATGACATCGGGTGGCGGGAGGGGGAATGGGGTTAGGGGGTATATTATCACCCTTTAGGTTTTTTCAATGTAATCGTCTTTTTCTTTCCGAACACGGTATTGGGAATGTGGCGGATTGTCGGGGTATGGGGAAGATCACGATGCCGGCGCAACATCAGGTGTCTATCCGCCATCGGCGATGGACGATGGCCTCATCACTATCGGCCCGACCCGAATGCCTATGATTACAGTGAATTTGTGTCTTCTCATTTCTAATTACCTGACTGATGTAGTAAACATCTGGTTGCTAGTGCGCATGGTGGTGACTAAAAATATAATGTTACTGTGGATTCAGAACAACAGGGGAAGGAAGTAGAGTCAAAACGTCAGATTTGGGACCAGTGAGACGAAAAAAAATTACGGAAGTGTCATTTGGATTTTAAGTGCTCAACACTAAAAGGTTGGACATGCACTGGCACATTGTGTATTGTTATTTTTATGTTTTAGATGTAGAGTAAAAAAAATCTATAACATTAGTACTGTTAAAACGTTTGCGCGCGGTCAGTATGATTTTTTAAAAACATTTTTTGGAAAAACGGTCTCTTCCTCTCACCAAGGATTTTAATCAAAAAAGCAGTAAAAACCCCTAATATTAATGAAAGATTTGGTTTAAAATAAACTGTTGTCTTGCAATAGCAAAGCTGAATTTCTTTTCCTCCAGTTTTCAGTAACAAGTTTTCCTAATCTTTGTAATATTGTCATAATTGGTATTGTTTCTTAATGTATTATAGATATATATATATATATTATATAGATCTCATTAATATATATATATATTATCTATATATACTATATATATATTATATAGATATATATATATATATACTATAATATATATATATTTAGCATTCTTTGATAAATAGAAAGTTCAAAAGAACAGCCTTTATTTGAAGTTTAATTTTTTTTAACACATTTGTGCATTTTGCAGTAATTGCTAGAAAATGTACAGGTCAGGTGTAATGTACAGTATAAAGTCATAAAGACATTTTTGCGTATGGTGAACACTGACATGTAGGTATTACATGTTAAAGCAAAAAACAGCTAGTCTCCATAAAAAGTGTCACAAGCCATATGTACTGTCTTTCTTTCCTTCGCTCTCCTCTCTTTCTAAAGTGAATGATTAGTTGCATATGGAACTTGATCAGATAAATCAATTCCCCTTTTGTTGATTTCAACACATCTAGGGCCCACTTCCCAGCTAGTGTATAAGGATCTTGCACATATGGATGTGTGCCAGAGTATGATTGTACTTTAACATGCATGTTAACACCAGAACTGTGTTGGGGGAAAAGTCAGAAAGGGGTGTCTTTATACGGCTCATTTGAGAATGCAATTGTTGCTCAACTCTTATAGAAAATTGGCTGTGTTGCTCCAATACTAAATAAAAGACACAACTATTTTGTTTTATATACAATATTGTTCCGGCATTATGACCTCCTTCCAGTGAAAATCAGTCTTGCCCAGTTGGAATGAAACAAATCGAATGCCAGAAAGGAAGTGCTGTTTAGTTTTTACAGGTGCTTTCAGTGTTACTCAAGGAATGAAAGGTGAAACAGTGAAACACCATAATGATGGTTCCCACTGGTACTCTTTGTCCATGTCAGGATCTGTTCTATATATTCAGATTTCTAATTAATTTGATGTGGCATTCCCTTGTTCAAACACTCCACAATTGCTTGGACACAAACAACTCTGTTTCTCCCATTTCTCATAGTTTTTTTTTTTTTTTTTAGTCATCATCCGTCCCCGTCTCTCCATCTCACTCATTCACTTCCCCCGGTCCACCTGAGGAGGTGACTGTAGTGTGGACTCACTTGTTCCTAGTGGTGGTTTTGTGGTGGAGTGAGTACTGTCTGAAGACTTGAGCCCAAACCACACGTAAATCGTTACTGCCACAAACCTACGCATACTCATGCACACGTGACATGGGGTTATGAAACCTGTATCTGCAAGGATGGAAGAAGCTGAAGAGATCTAAAAGGGAGGAAATAGTAGATCCTACTTCTGTTCCCTCAGCCACCTATCAGTGCACTGTAACCAAGAGCTGTTTTTGTGGTCAGTCAAAGATATGTATTGTCATTTAATGGTTGTGAAATGCTGTCCTTCTCCCCAATGATGGATCTCTTTAACTCGTGGTCCAACCGTTCCACATTAAATTGATTGAAAGTTACCGTTGTGGGGGAGATTTTTGCGATGACCTATAGACCACGGATGTGGCCTGAAGAGATAGTGTATGATGCAACAAGGTGCTTTTTCAAAATGATCTTATCATTACACAAATGCATGTTAAAGCTTCAGAACAACCCCTGTAGGTTTAGGTGTGTGCATCATGCGGCAACCTCCCTCGCTCCCTCTCTTGGAACCAACAAGGAAGTGACTAAAACTGCAATTCATCGACTGCCACTGGAGGCTGGCTCCAAAAGGAATCATTCCCATAGGCTCTCCATGTTAAAATGCCCAATCTTTACACGCAGAACATAAAACATGTTATCAGCCCGTAGTACAAAAATTATTTTGGTCTATATAGCTAATGTTGCCCTTCGTGACAGCTGTGGGAGTTAATGCATACATTAACCCATTAACCAAATCCAAAAATCTTTTGATTTTTTTTATCTTTTTTTTTTCAAATGCAAGATTAAGTTAAATCACAGCTCAACTATACTGCAGTATTTGGACAAAACAAAACAAAACAAAACAAAATAAAACCTTTGCAGTGCTGTAGTCTGATAAAACGAATTGCAGTCAGTCCTTCTATCAGACCTGCCTAATAGTCTACAGAAGTGAGTACATGTTGTCTCAAAGAATATCAGACTTCTCAAGAATGAAAAGCATCTTACTCTGAATTTACATAAAAGCCACTGATTTGTGACCTTTATCACTGCTTGGTATTCAGTGCGGCCACCCTCCTCTATGCTGCTCAAACAAAACATGAAAAATGAATAAATATTCTTTCATAAAAGCAACATAAAATTTATAGATAAGCCTATAATGCGTCAGAATTAAAAAATGCATGAGTCTGAAAGCATTGTGCAGAACTGTAGCTTTGAGGAGAAAATATTGAGCCCATAGTGCTTCTATAGCATATTGTTGAAAGCTTTTCAGCCATTAGAATTTGACAGCTGCAGTTTGTCACAGTATAGAGACAAAAGGATAATTGAACCATGAGCAATAGTTAACAAATGACGATTAAGCATCTCCTTTATTACTGGATAATGAGATGCACAAAGTAAGGATCTGGTTTGTCAGAATGAGAAGAATATTGTTGTTAAAATACTTTCTGTTCATTTAATATGCAGAGACAAGTATAAGTAAACAATTTCTTTGAAATTAAACTGCTGTTATGAGGCTATATCATATACTGCTGTTTGTTTTGAGGGTCAGCATTAACTCCACCAATGGCTTAAATTGTGGGACAGGACTATCTGTTGCCTGACCAGTCACAGATGAGGTGAATGTAAACCTGGAAACCAGTATGAAAACTTTCTCTCTCTCTCTCTCTCTCTCTCTCTCTCTCTCTCTCTTTCTTTCTTTCTCTCTCTCTCCCTCTCTCTCTCTATTTCTTTGTTTGGTTTTAGGTTTTAGGGTTCTAGCTGCGAAAGCAAACAGCATGATGTATTGCTATGTTAATCTTCAAAATGTTCAATTCAAACTCTATTCATAATTCAAACATTGCACATGGCATCCAAATTAAACATAAATGTAACAAATTAAACAAAAATGCAAAGAAATATACATATATATATATATACTGGCCACTTTATTAGGTACACAAGGCAGGATGGATCCATGCTTTCATGTTCTTTACGCCAAATTTTGACCCCACCATCTGAATGTCGCAGCAGAAATCGAGACTCATCAGACCAGGCAACGTTATTCCAATCTTCTATTGTCCAATTTTGGTGAGCCTGTGCAAATTGTAGCCTCGGTTTCCTGTTCTTAGCTGACAGGAGCGGCACCCAGTGTGGTCTTCTGCTTCTGTAGCACATCTGCACGTGTTGTGCGTTCAGAGATGGTATTCTGTATACTTTGGTTGTAACGAGTGGTTATTTGAGTTACTGTTGCCTTTCTATCATCAGATGTACCTAATAAAGTGGCCGGTGAGTGTACAGGTGCTTCTCAATAAATTAGAATGTCGTGGAAAAGTTTATTTCAGTAATTCAACTCAAATTGTGAAACTTGTGTATTAAATAAATTCAATGCACACAGACTTAAGTAGTTTAAGTCTTTGGTTCTTTTAATTGTGATGATTTTGGCTCACATTTAACAAAAACCTCAACAAATAAGAATATGGTGACATGCCAATCAGCTAATCAACTCAAAACACCTGCAATGGTTTCCTGAGCCTTCAAAATGGTCTCTCAGTTTGGTTCACTAGGCTATACAATCATGGGGAAGACTGCTGATCTGACAGTTGTCCAGAAGACAATCACTGACACCCTTCACAAGGAGGGTAAGCCACACACATTCATTGCCAAAGAAGCTGGCTGTTCACAGAGTGCTGTATCCAAGCATGTTAACAGAAAGTTGAGTGGAAGGAAAAAGTGTGGAAGAAAAAGATGCACAACCAACCGAGAGAACCGCAGCCTTATGAGGATTGTCAAGCAAAATCGATTCAAGAATTTGAGTGAACTTCACAAGGAATGGACTGAGGCTGGGGTCAAGGCATAAAGAGCCACCACACACAGACGTGTCAAGGAATTTGTCTACAGTTGTCGTTTTCCTCTTGTTAAGCCACTCCTGAACCGCAGACAACATCAGAGGCATCTCACCTGGGCTAAGGAGAAGAAGAACTGGACTGTTGCCTAGTGGTCCAAAGTCCTCTTTTCAGATGAGAGCAAGTTTTGTATTTCATTTGGAAACCAAAGTCCTAGAGTCTGGAGGAAGGGTGTAGAAACTCATAGCCCAAGTTGCTTGAAGTCCAGTGTTAAGTTTCCACAGTCTTCCACAGTGTGTTTTTTGAAAACCAAAGTCACTGCAACTGTTTACCAAGAAATTTTGGAACACTTGGAGCACAGATGCTGATTTCATTTTCCAGCAGGATTTGGCACCTGTCCACACTGCCAAAAGCACCAAAAGTTGGTTAAATGACCAAGGTGTTGGTGTGCTTGACTGGCCAGCAAACTCACCAGAGCTGAACCCCAGAGAGAATCTATGGAGTATTGTCAAGAGGAAAATGAGAAACAAGAGACCAAAAAATGCAGATGAGCTGAAGGCCAGTGTCAAAGAAACCTGGGCTTCCATACCACCTCAGCAGTGCCACACAATTAAAAGAACTAAAGACTTAAACTACTTTAGTCTGTGTGCATTGAATTTATTTAATACACAAGTTTCACAATTTGAGTTGAATTACTGAAATAAATGAACTTTTCCACAACACTCTAGAAGCACCTGTATATAGTAGTCAACATTTGAAGTGGATCAAAAACAGTAAAAACAAAATTGTTCTGTTTTCTGTGGAGTCAAGAAATCTGTAAATATAATTAAAAAGATGAATATGAGACAAAACTACAGAATGTCACATTTTATTATTGGGTGATTCAACACAATGTTTTACCAGCTAAGAAGTTCAGCACTTTTAAAGTTTCATCTCTCTATCTGATGTGAGCATAAGTATTGGAACAATTGCCTCACAGTTCTTTCTAAGTGTTCAGCTGTGTCCTGTTGCATTAATTCTTCAGATACTAAAAGCAGGAAATGTTTCTTATCAGTTATATCCATTGCTTCTGCATTCTAAGTCTTGCATTCGATGATGACACATACAAACCAGGATGAAGATGAGGAAGCCGACTCTGAAAGAAAAGCAAGCAATGTGGATGCTAAAAGAAAAGAGGAAGTCGATTAGAACTATAGGAAAAAACAAAGGGCATGGAGAAATCAAGAGTTTGGAAACTACCGGCGACATCAGCAACCAACGACGACCTGATCGGCTGAGAAAAACAACAGTAGTTGATGACAGACAAATCATAAAAGCTGTGAAAACGAACCCTAAAATACATGTCTGTAAAATCACCAACAACCTCCAGAAAGCTGGGGTGATGCTCTGTCAGTCTACAGTCCGCAGGAGAATTTGACACAGAATTACAGAAGCTACCCAGCAAGATGCAAACCTCTGATCAGCACCAAATATAGAAAGGCAAGATTCTTCACAAATGTGAGCCAGTAGAGTTTTGGAACTGAGCTGATGGACTGATGAGACAAAGATTAACCTTTATCTAAGTGATTGGAAAGCAAAAGTGTGGAGAAAAAAGGGAACTGCAAATGATCCTAAGCATACAACTTCATCTGTAAAGCTTGGTGGAGGTGGTGTCATGGCATGGGCATGCATGGCTGTCTCTAGAACAGGACCGCTTCATTTTAATGATGACTTAATGTATGATGGCAGTAGCAGAATGATTTTGGAAGGGGACAAAATCATCTTGTCTACCAATATTCAAGAAAATGCCACCAAACTCATTAGAAAGCACTTCATATTAGATCAGGACAATGACCCAAAACACCCTGCCAGTTCAGTCAAGGACTTTATCAGGGCAAAGAAATGTAAAGTCTTAGATTGCCCAAATCAGTCTCCAGATTTAAATCCAAATGAACATTAATTTCACCAGCTGAAGAGGAGACTAAAGGCAGAAACTCCCCAAAACAAGCAACAGTTGGAATTGGCTGCATTAAAGGCTGGAGAAAAGCATAAAACCAAGAGTCTGGTGATGTCTATGGGTTGCAGACTCACTGCTCTGATTGCATGTAAGGGATCTGCAACTAAATATTAGCTTTTAATCTTTTACATCTGCCTTAAATTCAACTGTTCCAATACTTATGCTCACATCAAATAGTGGGATGAACTCTAAAAGTGCTGTCCTTTTTATTTGGTAAAACATGTATGTGTCGAAAGACCTGATAATAAAATGTGACATTCTGTAGTTTTGTCGAATATTCATCTTTTAATCATATTTGCAAATGTATTGACTCCACAGCAGAGAAAGCAATTTTGTCTTTACTGTTCCAATACTTATGGAGGGCACTGTGTGTATATATATATATATTTATATATATATATATATATATATATATATATATATATATATATATATATATCTGTGTATGTGTGTGTGTGTTTGTGTGTGTGTGTGTGTGTGTGTGTATATATATATGTATATGTATATGTATATGTATATGTATATGTATATGTATATATATATATATATAGAAAATATAGTTACACATACCTAAAGTGCATAGGCTAGAATGTGTGATTGTATGTGAAACAGCCTCATTCAAAAGCTACAAGAACAGAGTGTACAGCAAATATTGTATTGAACCTAAACTAAGGTTAGCATTTCAATTTCAGCTAATGGCATAGCTTTATAAAAGTAATAACCAGCACTAATAGGGGTCAGAGCCCCTGCAGATGCACCATGTTTTGTTTTTGACAACAATAATGACAGCTTATCTGTAATATTTGCTGTTTGACTAAACAGTGAAAGCCTGTATTACTTGGCAAGCACAAGTTCAATTGTAGGTATAATGAAGGAAGGCTCAGTAGTATAAAGGCTAATGTGGAAAAATTGATCTGTATAGAGTTACTAATGATTGGTGAAGCATCCAGATCATGTTTCAGCATAAAATTAGGAGAAACGAAAGAAAGCAAACACCAAAAACACACAGTATTAAAAAGGCAATTGATATGAAGTAAAATGAGGTTGAAGAGCTCATGAGATGTTGCAGGTAAATCTTGCCCCATAAAACAAGAGAAGAGCAGGCAGTGAGTGAAATCTGAGCCAGAGGTGAAGTGCTTTTACATTCAGCTGATTGAAATGTACACTTGTTGCTTTACTAATTGAAAGAGATGCTTCTTCGGAATCAGGAGGCTCACTTAAAAACTTTTTAATCTTATTTTATCTTACTAGTATAGGGACAGAATGTCTATTTTCAGTTAGGCCAAAGGCAGATGAGAAAACATAGAAGAAAATCCAATCCAGCAGCTCCATATATGGCTCAGCCTACACAGGAGCTGGAAGTGAGGTGACTGACGGCCTTGCCTGGAGGCCGAACCGATTAGATCAGTGCACTTACTCACTAAGAGTGGGAGGCTAGATTGGCTATCAGCATTGTTTAACCTGTGAGTCTGTCAGTCAGCAGAAATCGTTACACCAGCACAGGGAGCGCATGGCCATATATTTGTAATGCAAGTGAGAACAATTTTAAAAGTTTTAAAGGTTTTAAATGCATTATTTAAATAAGAGCTAAATATATGTGCATGGCACAACAATTGTCACTTACATCTGAAACTGGCGGTTGTCGTTAAAAAATCATGATAATGTGCTTTAAAATGTTTTTGTGTTCACTCACTGCTGACAAATGGCTTAATAACAAAAACAAAACAAACAAACAAACATAAAAAAAAAAAACTATGGTTATTTTCTATGGTTATTATGGTTATTTATGTGTCTTGTTGAGTATTTAAATTTATTCCCCAGTCAGTCCACACAGGTTTTTATTTATTTATTTATTTATTTATTTTTATTGGTGCCATATACCCAGATATTTCCTCACTAGATAGATAGATAGATAGATAGATAGATAGATAGATAGATAGATAGATAGATAGATAGATAGATAGATAGATAGATAATACCTGCAGCTAGATAATATCAAGATGATATGATAGTCAGCAGCATCCCAACAACCTTTTAGGTAGCAATTCTCAATGTTTTGTATTTATCTAAAATACAGTTATTTACCATTTTCATTTGTGAAAACCTCCCGTCAACACTCATTTGATTGTCCTTCCATATTTTGTCTTCAGCGTGGCTTTAATAATAATTATGACTTGCCTTTATTTTCCTATTTGATACTGTAAAGCTGCTTTGACACAACCTGTATTGTTAAAAGCGCTACATAAATAAAGGTGACTTGACTTGACTTGCACTAAAATAATAGAATTTCTTGATGCTTTTTGGTACAATCATTTACTAAATAATCATGAATTGTTGCCAGAGTAAATATTTACACCCTTATTAATAAACCTATCATCAATGCTTGCACATGTGCCTCTCTTCCATACATTTCCCAAAATACTTACACCACATCCACCCTTCCGCCCACGCAGCCAGCCATGTGACACTGCCAGCTATAAATAAAGAAAAAAAAACACACTTAAGTGTGGGTGGGAGATGGAGAAAGAGTCGATATGGCTTTTAGATCAATTGTTCTAGTTTTAAAGGGAGGGTGAGTAGTGAGTCAGGAGCAAAGGGCCCAAATGTATGAGTGTATGGTGTTGGAGTGGACTAACAGTCTGGTTCTAAGATAACTGTCATAAACATCCACTCCTCTCCATCTGGACAAACAGCAGAGGTGCAGAATGAAAGGACTGCCTGCAGGAAGATAGACTGATCTAGGCATTTTTGGAAGGCTATGAGAAACTGGCCCTTGAAAGATTCTCAGAATCTCAGAAATATTGAGATATGAATAAGCTGAAGTTGCAGTAATTATTTCCTTCCTATTGGGAGATAGCTCAGACAATTGTGAAAACAATGTCATTTGTAAATACTGAGCCTCTGTGTGAAAGAAAGAGTGCGTGTTTTTGGCTGCAACAATGGTTGGTATGCTTTTTATAGCCTTAATTACTAAAATTACAGCAGCATAATGAATGCTGTGTAACAGAGAATATATATATATATTATACATTCATACATATATATATATCTATATATATATATATATATATATATATATATATATATATATATATATATATATATTTGCCTTAAAATAACTTGTCCATCTTTTAAGGCATCTCATGTATCTCAGCACTCCATATGTCACACAAACAGACTTAAAGACGCACTGAATGTGTGAGCTGAGGCTTCCTAAGGCATCTCATCTGAGATTCATTCCTCAGGGTGTTTCTGCTCTGGCTGATAACATGCTAACATTAAAGAGTATAAGTTTATGCTGACTCACTAATTCTATTGACTCCTCCTGCTAGTTCTTTGATTCTCAAAGTCTGATGTTTAATGCTTTGATATATTTGGCAGGGGATCCATCAAAATGCAACATGTAAAACCATTTTTTAAGCAATAAATTGATTTACACTGTTAGTGAACCTTGGTTATCACTGGATTCTATAGATCATGAGTCCTACAGCATGGTATGAACTGCAGAGAGTTCAATGCAAATCAAGTAAATTTAATAACAAACTGGATTTACACATAATTTAATGAATGAATGAATGAATTCTGAACTGTTCCCATAAGCACTCTAGAGTTATTTTTGCAAAGATTAACAGAAAAATACTTTCAAATTATTTAATAGGCAACATGTTCAGTATGTTAAAGTATGTAGAGGGCTGCATAGAAAAGAAGTTTGATGGCATTGGCATTATACATCAAAATGATTGGTTTTCAATATACATTTAAAGAAACTAAAATCAATAGTGAAATTATGTTGTTACTCGCAAAAGTAACAGATTTTTCATTAAAATACAGTAAGCCTTTAAACAGGAATAAAAGATAGTTATCATGTATTATCCATGTTTTCCTAGGAGCATTTTTCAAGTCAAGAGGCAATATAGTGTGTTAATTTGTATGCAATTGATTTTTCAAGTTAGTATTAGTATGCAACACACAAATGAGTTTGTGACCTTATGTGCTGGGAAATATCATGTGCAGAGCGGAGGCGCAGGGCGGCAGAGGTGAGACACTTCAGCTCAGAGGACATGCTGCTCTGCACTTCTGACAGTTCTGGCAGCCAAGACACATGCTTCCTCTTTCCCACTAGCTATCTCAGCTGTTCCCTTCTTCCCGGACCTTGGATTATTAACCCACAAAATGGTGGGAATCAATGTCAGTTGAATAAATGAAAAAAAAAAAAAAAGTTGGAAAAAGTATCCGTGTCCTGTTTTTCGACGCAGACTTTCTCTCGAAACAGACAGTCTAAATTAGACTACAAAAGAAGGAGTCACATCAACACTGTGCCATCTAAATAGCCAAGCCATTCGGTAGAATGAGTATGGGGATTCACTTTTTAATGGCTACATTAATAGAAATTTTATTTACATTTATATTTACAAAATGTTGGAAATATATATTGGATGTTGCTGTGCTTAAATTATCTCCATTCTTAAAACTGAATTTTCCCAATTTGGGAGGATTCAGACGAGCAGATCCCCATGACCTTTAGTGTCTACACTTCATTGCTATGAATCGTCGTCATTATTACACAATCATATTAGATGGTTGGCATATGCAATTGCATGCTCTAGAAAAGCTGCAGCTGAAACACTTGCCTAGATGTGTACTTTAATCTTGAAATGGTAAAATGACTGCATGTGTTTAAACTACATCGAATGGTCACTATATACATAAAGCACAGTCTTTCACTATAAAAGCCTTTTTATCTCCTTAAATCTCCCTTTCTATAGCATGAGTGATGCCATGTTGGTTCCAAAATAGCAGCAGCTGTGGCTGATACACAAGATGACAGAAGAGTGAGTGTGTTTCCATCTGCAGTGTGACATGGTCCTGATGAGAAGATCTCTTCTGATAAGATTATATGTGCGCATGTACGTGTGTGCTTGCTGGCGGCTGATGAAGGACAGTGCTGCTGGCTTACTGAACTGCTTGAACCACTTTCAAGATGAAGACTTTGATTGCAAGGACATTAGAGCCCACCTGCTGCCTGCAACTGCTGGTGGCCAGAACCTCTGTTCTTGAAAACAAAACAAAAACATAACAAAAACAAGAAGAAGCAGCTAATTTTAACTTCACACGCTTGCGTACGTCACAGTGTGGGAGGGTGTCCATTCACCATTATTATTTTGGCTTGTTTTTTTCCCCATCATCCAGAATACTAGTGTCCATGATGCCAAGTCGTGTAGTTACCAAGCCATATCTTCCAAGAGAGCTCCCTAAATACTAATTTAGCATAGTAATTCATTTGTTGGAAGGTTTTTGCTCGCACAGAGCATAGAATTAGCACAAATAAAATGATATTTTGGTACTAATTTATTATGGCCTGGTTTAAATTTCATTGAATAAAGACTGCTTTGTAAATACTACAAGTTCAACATGGTGCTGAAAGAAGACTGGCATATAATTGTGGCTAATTAACACACTGGACTAAAAGCATGTAAAGCAAATCCACTGGCTTCTGGTTTTACCATGGTAACGATGAACTGAATATCTCCAAAAATACATTACCATTTTCACTTTCTGTTTTTTTTTTTCTCTCTTACATAAATGCTCACATGTACAGAGTTATTAATTTGATCAGTAATGGCTTGTCTGAGAGGTAAATAAAGTGAATTAAAATTTTAAAATCTAGAATTGTAGTCGGTGTTAAGCTACTAAGGCAGGAATCACTCCAGGTTTTCCAAACTCCACTCTGTGTTTTCCTTCCACTTAGATAAACTCTAGATCCTGGAATGTCCCTATTTACTTTCTTAAAGGGGTCATCGAAGGTAAAATTCACTTGTTTGAACAAAAATGTGTGTTGGCAGTGTGTGTACACAACCACCCTATAATGATAAAAATCCACCCAGTGGTATCCTTTTAATCTCTATAAATAATATCCCTTTTTCAAATCAAGCCATTCTCAGCTTCTTGTCTGTGTGACATCACAGACAAAGGCCACTCCCACGATTGTTGATTGACATGGCCGTCTTACCTTAGACCCGCCCTGAGTGTATCCTTCGGAGCAGATGTAGACAAGAATGGCTCCATAGCAATTTTTGGTGTTTTGTTGTTGGATGTAATAATGAACATAGCAATTGTCATTTACTCCCGACATCTGAGCCAATGAAGATGCAATGGATTACGTTTGTTTGTGAAGGGATTGTGCCTCCGATCTACCTAAATGCATCTATGTTTGTGCGAATCATTTGTGTGTATAAGGGTTTTATAACCCTTATACACACCTTATAAAGGTGTGTATAAGGAAAGTGCATCTATGTTTCCTAACAATGTGCTAGTTAGCAAGTTTTGTGGCTAAATGCAGCTAAATATGGCTAAAGTAAACAGGATGTCTCTTCACCCCCCCACAGAAGAGAGGGGCGGGGCGAGCAGAGCTCATTAGCATTTAAAGGGAAATCCATCAAAATGGGTTGCTGTGAAAAGAGCTGATTTTGACAAGGTAAAAAGGATGTTTTTTTTTACGCTACCATTGGGAAATTTTAACCAAAGTATGTTATAGACTTTTGATTTAAGACCCTAAAGAATCATATCAACTTGTGGAAAATGGGTATCTGATGACCCCTTTAATACATGTTTGGGAGATTATGGGTAATTATACATTTTGGATTTTAATTCCAAATTGGAAAACAAACAAATTAACAACAACAACAAATGTTTTGTTATCAAATTGTGATAATTTGCTCTTTCTCTGAAACAGCTTTCATTTTCTGGTAACTTGGGTCTCACAGGTTAATAAATATGTTAACCAATACAAAACTTGTTTTATATCTGACTCCATTCTATTATGTAATGACTACTTTTAACAATTCAATCTATTCCTACTGAATAAAATCAAGTATACCCTGCATTTGTTCATTCGTAATATATTGTTTCACTCAGAAATAAATCTGATAATGAAAATATCATTTGTAAAAGGGTTTCACACTGAGTTCGTGAACTGAAAAAAAAAAAGAGCAAATTAACTGAATGAACTGTTTATCTGAATGGATATCCTCACTCCTTGCTCATCTCTACAGCAGTTCCCAAGAATCATTCTTTCATTACTGATCTATGTGAATTCATGCAACAGAAAAAAAAGTCAACAGCAACAGGCTCTTTGTTTCTAACCCGCCTTTGTGATTTGTGTTTTATTTTGTAAATCTGTAAATGATCCTGTATTATTTAAACTGCTTACTGTCCATCAAAGGCAAGATGCAGTGACTACACATTAGGGCTTTATTTAATAAATCCTGGGTATTCATAAACTGACATTTCATTTGATGTAAATTAACAAGTGTGAAACACACAGAAAATAATGAGCTCATGGGGCACAAAAGACACATGCTTTACATATTATTTGATCTCATATTTCATAATATGTCTTGGATTTTTTATTTTTTAATATAAATTCCTTGCTGGCTTATACAAAATGCCCTGATATTTAAAACTTATCAAGTAATTTATTTCAGTGTCCCTGTCCATTTCAGTTTCATCTTAACAGTTTAAGTTTCACATTCCAGTGTGGATTTTATGTATTACATAAACTTGTTGGAGGAAAAAGAGCAAGTAGTGGTTTTGAAAGTGTAGATTGAAATGTAACTTTAAATACCTTTATACCATGGTCTGTCTGAATTCTTGATTCTTATTGGCTGGCAGGTATGTATTAAAACCATTTAATGCACAGGTAGTGCATTAAATGGTTTGCTTGCTTTCACACAAACAGCGAGAAAGAGAGATCGCATGACTTTTACTAATAAAATAACCTTGATATTGGATCACTACATTATATTCCTCAGAAACGATCTCAGCTTCCATGTTTAGAGATGCACAGATGCAGATAACTCACACACACAACTGTCTCAACTGATCGATAATTAATTCAGATAAATGCTATAATTTACTCTAATACATGTGATCATACCACACTAATTCATCTCTGATTTGACGTCTGATTTGAAGTGGTAAGAAATGCTAGAGCTAATGAGCTGTAACTGACGAAATAACTGTCATTTTTATCTTTCCGGTCAAATATTCCAGTGCAAACATCATTAACAACTTTAGCTTGTCAGTGCTGGCAATTGACCATGGTCACGCTTTTCGTCAAGTGGTTCTCGGGCTCCACGTCGTGCATTAAAATCACTGTGCATTACCCCTTACTTAAATATCTAAGGAACTTAAATATAACTGCAAACATAGTTTGCAAATATACTGCTTTATTTAACTATACTTAAACTAATCTATGAGGTCATTTGAATCAGGCCATCTGAGTCTCCAGAAGTCTGCCCTGGGTTTTGGCACTGGTTGTACTGTATGGACTGGGCATGTATATTGCGTAGCCTGTCCTCATGGCACATGGAGTGAAATGGCAAAGATGTTACATGGCTCTTGCCGCCCTCGCTGTGCAGTTAACCATTCTAATCAATGACTGCTAATTAGCCGAGATGCTGGAGCAGTGAGTCAGAGGCCACAGATGACAGCAATGCAGATACGCTCATATTGGTGTGCAATATTAGCGCCTAATTCATGCCTTTGACTGTTATCTGCCTGTCTCTGAATGTCACAACTGAACTCTTTCAGCTGTAGTTTAATGTGAAGCAGTATGTCTACACTTAAAGATAATCTATATCAGTGGCAAATGATATAATCCTGGCTTGCTGGAGTTGTTAAGAATGAAATTGACATAGCTTGATTACACATTGCATTCCTCCATTTAATACAATTCTTTTGGTACAACAAAAAATTAATAATACATCTATTGACAATACGATGCACAAAACAATATGCATAATTCTAATGTTTATAAATAAATAATAAATAAAACATACAGGGAGTGTCATTTAGGATAAACCTGAAATTTTGTCACAAAAATCAAATCTATGTTTGGTGACCATTTCATTCTTCCTTTGAGAAATATCTTTAAGCAAATGTGCAGTCTTGGAAAACAACTTTCATACTTCTAACTGGATAAGAAGAAATTGTGTGTGATATATTATGAACGAGGTAGATCTCTCTAAATGTCTATGATTTGTCTAATAATCTGTATCACAGCGTCAGTCGTGATGAGTCAAACTACAAAAGTGTTTTCAGATACAGTCACCTGTGCTACACCAAATGCAAGGGTTTAAACGTGTACATATTCAAAAATGCTAAAAATACATTTTTGTCAAATGAGTCATAGTTACAGCATGCGGCACACAGCACCTTCTCTAGGCTGGTTTTATATGACGTGCTCTGCCACAGCTCTCCCAGTTATTTTATTCTGAGCACGTATTCTGTGCTGCTTCCTGCCATTTTTTCTTAATGAATCCTCCCTCCTCCTTTCTCAATACCACCCAGCCACTACTCTGTCTGCCACTCACCTCTCTCTTTCTCTCTCTCTCTCTCTCTCTCTCTCGACCATAAAGGTAAAATCACAGATATTGTCACATCAGCCTCACGACTTTGCCGAAACATGAGCCCCTTCTGTTTCAGACAGCAGTCATATTCAGTGATTTCAGGTGACAGAATTCACATAAAACGTCTGTTGGACAGAAAATGAATAAGGCTTTTTAAAAAGATTTTTTTTTCTTCTTCTTCTTCACAAAACCTAGTGGTGGGTAATACAAAAATATCTACTGTTAAAATACAGGCACTCAGAGAACACATACAAACAGCTGTCAGTTTTTCTCACAGAGAAATATACAAAATATATATATAATAAAATATATAACATATATATGACCAAAAACAGATATACAATACATAGCAAAAAATCATCAGCCTTACAAAAAGCCTTAAACTCCTAAAGGACACCAAAGCTCAAATACATAAACAGTGCAAATAGATCTAAAGTACTGAACCAAAATACTGATCATTTTCACATATGCAGCATATTCTAAATGTACCACTTTTCACATGTCAGTAATTAGATTTTTCTACTTCACATTCAGTTGACTGACATTGGTTGCAAGACACTGGTTTACTAACATGTCAGTAGATAAATGTGTGTCTCTTCTGCTATACTCTGCTGGAGTTAGCTACAGTGTGCAGGTAAAATAATTTATTACTTGAATGCTCACACACACACACAGGTTTACAGAAATACATGCAAGCACGTAGGAACGTTTTCATGTGCACATACACTGACCCTAGATGTCTCTTTGCAGAAGTCACTTGACAGACAAAACGATAGATAAAAGCAAAATAACAGTCTGGAATGTCAAAAAACATTTCTTTGTTGCAAAATAAACATGTAATCGTGCACAAATTTCACTTAAGTATCAAAACATAAAAACATGAGCTCACATTAGCTTGTCCTTGTACATTTAAAATAGGCTCTGTGATCACTTGGCATGAATAAACAAATAAATAAATCCTGGCACTGCATGTTACTTAATCAAAAATGATATACTTGTTAACATAAGTAGCTGTCATTCTTTCATGAGTGTTTGTATTTCTCACCATAGCCTTCCTGACCTGGAGTCATCTGTCCAGAGAATTCCATGATTTTCTTTTGCACCCTACTTTCATTAATCTCTCAAGAAGAAACCACGGAAAGTTGCAGCATTTAAGGTTTAAAGTCTCCAGTTTCTCCAAAGACAGATTCTCCAGGTTTAAACACGACACACACACACACACACAGGGCTCCTCCATTGTCCTTGTTTCTTTCTGACTTTTATCTAATAGAAACACATTTGATAAAATGCAATTGTCTGTGTGCCGTCGCTAAATGTTTCCACAGGCCGTCAGCGACAGTGAGGAGATGTTACAGACAGCTTACCCTCAAACTGGTTATTTTTCTTTCCAGAGCACCAGAAAAACTTCTGATTTTGTGAAGCTCGTCTCACAGAGTGCACTGCTCCGAGCTGAAGATGCCTCCCTCCTTCTTTTCTCTCCTCCGAGACCGATGCACCTTCCAGCACGCTGCCGCTATCAACAGCATGATGAACCCTGTGACCAGCAGAACCAGAGACACTACTTTAGTTTGGGGCAGAGTGTTGAAGGTGAACGTGACGCCGGTTCCCGCCATGCCGATCACCAGTGAGATGACCCCGAAGGGAAACACGCAGCGGTACCAGGACTTCTCAGTGCCGCCGGTGGCCTGGGCCAGACGCTCCAGCGTGGACAGGTCCTCCGGGGCTTTGGGTACAGCCATCGGGGGCGTCCCATCACGGGCAAGGCTGCATTCAGGGTCCAGCATGGCCAGCTGCGCTGAGGCTGGAGGCTGGCAGGGCAAGCGGCCAGATGAGCAGCCCATCTCACTGACCCTCTGAGTGTCGCCGCTGATGCTTTTTCTGGTTGCTGTTCCTCCTTCTGCTGGCTCTGTCAGGAGTGAGCATTTGCCTGGGAAGGAGGGATATTTTTGGGAGTGATCTATATATAGAGCTCCATGAGGACAGGAAGAGTTATACAATCATTATCGGCTAAGATGACAGGTTTACTCACTTCCTCTCTCAGGCTGCAATGTGTTCCTTGCTCCGCTGCATTTGGTGCGTCTGCCCTGCTTGCAACAGCAGCACATTGTCTGTTTTGCTAGCAGAGCTGACTGGAGTATACAGAGCTGAGGACCAGGGAGGAGCCAATGAGAGCAGAGGGGCCAGTCGGAGCCTCCGATTGGCTGCCGTTCTCCTGCGACATCACAGATGGTTGAGAGAGCTCCAAACATGAGTGTTATTGATGATGCTGATATATCCACAGCTTATGCCACCTACATTCATGCTCATCTCCTCCATCTAACACTTTCCATCTGTTTTTCTATAAATACATATAAAATGTTTTCATTTATTAAATTCAAAAGACGAAAAAAAAAAAACATAAATGAATGACTGAATGCATGTGAGTGTGTTTGTGTGTGTGTACCTGGTATTCTAGGGAACAAATGTCCCCACAAGGATAGTAATACCAGTATATTTTGACCTTGTCTGCACACATTTTTTCGGTCCCCATAAGGAAACAAGCTTGTAAATCATACAGAATGAAGTTTTTTGAAATCTAAAATCAAAAAAAAAATTGTGTTTGAGGGGTAGGTTTAGGGTAAAGGAACAGAAAATTCAGTTTGGAAAGTAGAAAAACCATCACGTCTATGGAATGAACCCATAATGATAAGAATACCAGTGTGTGTCATTGCATATTTTTTTGTAAAATGGTTTTGCATTTGTTTCTATTCTATAAACCCTCTGATTTAATACACATATTCAGACATATAATAGCATGTACTCTCCACATCAACACTCAAAGAAAAAAATAGGCACAAAGCAAGATAAGAGACATTGCCAAATGGAACACGATGCACAAAGGGAGTGCTATTTATCTGCAAGATGCTTTTTGATGAAGATGTTCAACATCTGCAGTCCATGTGGATAATTGCCTGCTTGTTTCTATTTATACAGTCATGAGTACCAAACCGGAGGATTCTATGTAACGAGATCAGAGTAAGAACAATATGATCTGATTAGCTGGATCATATTCTGCACAAATAGAGAAATGACATAGAGTACCAAGAACATTTGGCCAAAGGAGAATATCTTGAAGAAGCAACCGTGTGTATTTCGGTCTGAGCTCTGCATGCATTAGTTTAGCATGCAGCTGTCTGTGGAGCTCATGCATCACTTGCAATTCCAGCTGTGTTTTTTTATCATTCCAATATGGGCTTCAAGTATGTCGTGGGAAGCAAAGTGTAGCCTGCAGGGTCTTATCTAATAACAATGAAAATCCCCATGTAATGGATGTTGTAGGTGACTCGACACAGAATGAACAAGGAGAGGGGATCCCAGGGAGAGTGAGAGGAGAAAAAAAGGAGGAAACACATTCAAACTGGCACTTGGATCTATGGAAACTCATTTAAGTGATAAATTGTGTGAAAGAGCATAGGGAATAAATGCTGAATATCAGACAGACATGAGGAGCATTACAGCAGTGACCTATCTAGTTCTGGGAATGTTTTCAGTGTCAAGTTTTATTTTTATTCCAAGAATGTTCTGCTAAAAGGTGGGATAACATTCTCTAAAAACATTCTAAAAATGTTTATTGGTAACATTATTAGAAGATTATCCCCTAACATTCTAATAAATATTTTAGCAGGAAGCTTTCCATTGCACTAGATTTGGACTTTGTGGATGTGAAATTTGTTTGAAAGTGAAACTTTGTTTTTTTGTTTTTGTCAGACATTTACAAAAGTTCTTATTGACATTAACAGAGGTTTAGATGTTGACAGTTTATTGAAAATAATAGTTTGGTTTGAAGTCACCATTATTCAGATCAGTACTTGGGCAGTTTGACTCGACTTTTCAATGTTAGCTTTTATATGGCTGTTGTAACTATGTTTGTTATGGCAAAAACAACAAGAAAATGTGATCAGATGATGTTGGCTACTTGTTGATGTCAAAGACATTATCATCATGTAGTGATGATCAGCTGATTTCATCAAGAGTCTAATCTATGCTATTAATTTCATTTTATTTACTTTTATGTGATACATTTCAACTGAATGAGATCCAGCAGTGCTATAATCAGATAATCTGTATATCTATCTGTAATTTTAAAAATTCAACTAATGAAAGCTTTGGCACAAACATACATAAAGAATCATTCTATGAATCTCGACAATGGTGACATGCTTCATGCCACAATGTTTTGTATGATACACCCAGAATGCATTGCAGCATGAAGCATGTCTCCATTGCTGAGATTCATAGACTGATTCTTGATGTCTGTGTGTCTTAATGACAAAGGTTTTTTTATTATTTATTTATTTTTTATCCTTGAAGTGATCTGATTAAAACACTGCTGGATCTCAGTCTGTAGAACCACTCAGTGTCTGTAATAAATAGTGTGCAACTAATACCATAGATTAGACTGGAAAAAATCAGATAACAAAACCGTTACATGATGATTATATCTTTATCATCAGCAAGTAACCAGCATTATCTAATTACATGTCATCTTGCTGTTTTGCCATAACAAACATAGCTACCACAGCTAGAGAAAAACATTAAAAAAGTCAAGAGTCAAACTGCCCAACTGATCACTAACTAAACAAACTAACAAACTAAACACTGATCACCATAATGGTGACATCAAACCAAACTATTACTTTTAAACCTCTGTTAATCTCAATAAGACATTTTGTACATGTATGACAGAAATAAAGTCAATCTGGTTTATAAACAGTGCTGGAAATACTGTTTTTGGAGTTATTTAAAAAAGTTTAAATTTATCATCAAACAAAAGGTTGGGTTTTTAACATTTGAGTCCACATCTAGTTTCCACTGGGAAGCTTCCCATTAAAATCTTTACTAGAATGATAGGGGATAATGTTCTAATAATGTTATTAATAAACATTTTTAGAATGTTTTTTAGAGAATGTTATCCTACATTTTAGAAGAATATTCTGGTAACTAAATTAAAACTTGCCACCGAAAACCTTCGCAGAACATTCTTAGAACAATGAAATTTGTAGCTGGGGAGAAGATGCCATATGTCTGGTCACCTGACCTTTCTGTGTGACTCACTAGTGCTCAGGGAGATACAACTGGAGCTCTGCCTACGGCTCCACCTGTCATCCGGTCTGGTGTCATATGTGCTAACTTATCATTGCATCTCTGCAAATAAACAAGCCTAAAGCAATAGATGCACTATTGTAGCAAAATAAATGTACTTTTCATCTGCTTACGTACCCGATGAGTCCATTTAAGACACCCATACCAGTATAGATTGGGGTCAGCCGGCTGGGAATTGTGCAAGTCTTTGGGCAGCTACAATGCAAACGAGTCACGACCTAGAGGCTTGGATGCTGCTGATGGGTAATTAGCCCAGTTCTGTAGGAGCTCGTGGGTGTCTATGGCACAAAGAGCACTGATGGATTGATTTGAAATAAAAGAAAAGAGCAAGGATGATCTCCTTTGTTGCATCTAATCCATATTGTATGAACTGAAATGGGGTTGACAGAGGCAAGCTTGCAGCAAGTTATAACACAATATAGGGAAAATCTGAGGAAATTAAGCTTTCACACTGCCAAAGTCTGAGTAACTGTCTAAATCTGGAGATTTCAAACAATGGGCCGTTAAGGGACTACATACAGCGTATTGGGTGATATTGTGTGAAATCAACTGAATTTCAGAAACTTCCACAGCTAAAATAGTGATTTTTTTTTCTTCTGAAGATGGAAAAGCATAAATAGTGATGAAAATATGCATGTCACAGATGAAAATTTACTCATTAATGCACTAAAAATGTACCTTAGAATTGGAGCCAAATTACACAATGGGGAAATTACTTAGGAAAAATGGCAGCATTTTGCATGTCTGTAACTATTAACAATATTTTTTTTTAGATGTTGGTTTAACAAACAAACAAATAAACATTTCTATCTTCTTTTGTATTCCACAGAAGAAAGTCAGTCACACAGATTTGGAATGACATGAGGGACACTAAATAATAACAAAAGTGACATTTTTGGGTGCACTAACCCTTAAATGTAATAACTAACATGAAGTAACAATGAAAATACTATAAAACAATATAAGTAACATATTTATGAAACTATACCCTGGATGAATAAAATAAATGCTGTAAAATGTTACTCATTAGTAGTTGATTTTATTTCTGTATATCAGATATAGTATCGCTGCACATTTTCATTTAGTAGATCATTTTATCCAAAGTGACTTACAAATAAGAATACAACGACATACTTTGAAGCCTTGAGTCATAGTTTTAATTTAGTTTCCTTGTAAGTGTAAGTGAGAAGAACTCATGCTGAACATGCAAACAGCAGAAAGGAGAGCGAGAAACAAGAGAAGAAGAGAGAAAGATGGCATAATAAAAGGGCAAATTCCCACGTGTATTAGCTCATTATATATTTCTTTACCTGGAACAAAATGCCACTCTATCTTCAACATTTCCTACATCCAGTGTAAAATCCTCAGAAGATTAGAAGATGACTTATTCAGAGCAGTTAAAACCATGTTTGCCATGTTTGCTCTTTTCTGGGCTTAAAGACTTTCATAAATGCCTCACAAAACCTATTTATTTTTCATTCTGTAGGTGATATAATTGTGATTATTCTATCTACACTTCTGTGCTGGAAGGATAATTGCATCATTCTCTGTTAATCACAGCTTTAACAAGCAATATCGTCTCATATTTTTCCAATTACAGTTAAGCTTTAGAGATTCAAAACAAGTTTGCTGGTGTCAATATTAATAGCAACATATAGATGTCTCTGTGGTAACTGAGCTATACTATGTATAACAAAAGTCATCACAGTGAGTCACTATGTGCCCACTCACATAACATTCAAAGGACATCAGCTCTTCATTTCAAATTAAATAGTTAGTTCAGTGTATTTCGTTTGGCAGGTGACACAGCCAAGAGCATCTACAGGAGAAACCAAAAACATGAAACATCCAGTTTCAAGAAGAAGAAAGAAAGAAAGAAAAAAATACTTTAACCACTGTATAAGGACATTTTGACCGGCAAAATAATATATGGGTTATTGTATTGGTCTGTGCCACATCAAGTATGAAACTGTTCTTAGGGCAGGAGAATCTTTAATTTACACAACGTAATGCAAGTTTGCAGGTCATCTGATCCGTGGAATTGCGATATGTTTAGAATTTGTACCCTCTGGGGAAAGAACCATGAAATAACCCTGTAGGTTTCATTGCGATGACTATCAGTGTGATTGTACACAGCTTCACTGCTTTATACTCCAGACAGCATATCGAGAAAACAGGAGAGATAATGCCAAGGGAACCTGTCTTCTGTGTCCGGGTGACTCATTCTCTCGGGAAAAGGGAGGCCATGATATTAATGAGAGTTTGACTGGATAAGCTTGTCACTAACAGTGTTGGGGTCACGCAGTAACACAAGTTACATAATCAGATTACTTTTTTTTAAAATAAATAGTAAAGTAACACATTATTACTTTTTAATTTAGAAGGAAATATCTGAGTTACTATTTCAAATAAGTAACAAGTTACTTTGTTTCCCATGTCTTGACTGACAGCCCTCGTGTTGTCAAGTTGAGAGAAATGGGGAGTAATTGCAAGGCGTTGTGTGTGCTGTGTGAACATGATGCTTAGTTCTATAGTAAATATGAACATGTATTTACTCATCTCACCTTCACAGAACCAGTATTCCTCAAAATGAATAAAAACAGTCACATTCAAACTCAGCACATTAAACAAACCTGCAGTAATTAAATATGTTAAATACGACAAATATCATTTCTGTATTTATTCCCATTTTATTAACTACCCAGCTGGCACATGACTGACCTTCAACGTTGAAATATGGTTGAAATAAGGTCAGTTGTTGTTTCAATGTTGAAACAACGTTGAAAAATGTTTAGTGCTAAATCATTGAAAAAGGTTAACAAAAACACTTGTAAATCAACATAATTTTTAAAAAATAAGATTTATATGTTGAATCAACTTAATGTCTTCAACAGCATACAAAATAAATGTCTGCCTTTTAAATTATTAATATTAAATTATTTAAGATTATTATTATTATTTTAATAGCATTTTACAACATTTTAATCATGATAACCTATTCTAAAATCTAAAGGTATATGTTAAATATTATCATCGTTAATAACAATAAAACTAAATACATTTCGCTGCGTTATCACACTGAAATAATTACTATTGGTTGTTTTACTTTATTGCTTTGATCATGATTGGTTAATCTGGCTGTCATCCAGGAAACTGGACAATGAAACCTTTCTAAATTTGAAAATATGACCGTTATTATCGTCTTTCTGTGAGTGAGGCGGCTGACTGTGAGCTGCTGCTCGTTGTAACTGCTCGTCAGTCCCGAATTATATTTGCCTGTTATTTTTTTTTTATTTTGAATGAATTTGAGTCTTGACATGTCAATGGAGAACAAAAACTGTAATTTGAACACAAGAAGGGTCAGTGTTCTGCGAGGTCCTGCAAACATACTGGCAAAATGAGGTAAGAAAATCACTTTCTTTATTATCTTTCGAAAATAGTAAAGTATAATGTTACCAGAGTTTACAAATGGGTAAAGGACATGTAACCTGCAGAAGATAAATACCTGTGTGTGTATTTTTGTATTGCTTTATCACAGATGCTCAAGTTAGATGCTCATCAGATGTTGTTGTGTTGCTGGTAAGTTATGCGTTAATGTCTGTTAACAGAAAGTTGAGTGGAAGGAAAAAGTGTGGAAGAAAAAGATGCACAACCAACCGAGAGAACCGCAGCCTTATGAGGATTGTCAAGCAAAATAGATTCAAGAATTTGAGTAAACTTCAAAAGGAATGGACTGAGTCTGGGGTCAAGGCATCAAGAGCCACCACACACAGACGTGTCAAGGAATTTGGCTACAGTTGTCGTATTCCTCTTGTTAAGGCACTCCTGAACCACAGATAACATCAGAGGCTTCTTACCTGGGCTAAGAAGAAGAAGAACTGGACTGTTGCCCAGTGGTCCAAAGTCCTCTTTTCAGATGAGAGCAAGTTTTTATTTTATTTGGAAACCAAGGTCCTAGAGTCTGGAGGAAGGGTGGAGAAGCTCATAGCACAAGTTGCTTGAAGTCCAGTGTTAAGTTTCCACAGTCTGTGATGATTTGGTGTGTGTTCTCCAGTTCCCGCCTCCTTTCTTCCCGTTATTATGGAGTTTTTATATTATTACAGTGTTTACCAAGAAATTTTGGAGCACTTCATGCTTCCTTCTGCTGACCAGCTTTTTGAAGATGCTGATTTCATTTTCCAGCAGGATTTGGCACCTGCTCACACTGCCAAAAGTTAGTTAAATGACCATGGTGTTGGTGTGCTTGACTGGCCAGCAAACTCACCAGACCTGAACCCCAGAGAGAATCTATGGGCTATTGTCAAGAGGAAAATGAGAAACAAGAGACCAAAAAATGCAGATGAGCTGAAGGCCACTGTCAAAGAAACCTGGGCTTCCATACCACCTCAGCAGTGCCACAAACTGATCTCCTCCATGCCACGCCGAATTGACGCAGTAATTAAAGCAAAAGGAGCCCCTACCAAGTATTGAGTACATGTACAGTAAATGAACTTTCCAGAAGGCCAACAATTCACTAAAAATGTGATTTTTTTATTCGTCTTATGAAGTATTCTAATTTGTTGAGATGAGGTGAATTGGTGGGTTTTTGTTGAATGTGAGCCAAAATCATCACAATTAAAAGAACCAAAGAATTAAACTATTTCAGTCTGTGTGCACTGAATTTATTTAATACACGAGTTTCACAATTTGAGTTGAATTACTGAAATAAATGAACCTTTCCACGACATTCTAATTTATTGAGATGCACCTGTGTATAATTGCAAATGTCGGTACAATTTAAATGAATTAAGATTGTTTAAAGCAGTGGTTCTCAAAGTGTCAGGCTCCCTCTTATACAGGACAGTACAGAAAGAGCACAAGTGGGAGAGAGTGGAGGGGACGGTGTCAGAAAGGACCTAGAGCTGGGACACTTTCAAGGATCACCCGAAGCACAACCACATTATATGCACGAGGCTGTTGGTTCTAACATTTTAGGATCCCCCTCTGTAGAAATCACATTCCGCGTTCCCCGCGTTAAAAAAAAAAAAACCCAATCCTGGGGGGTTCTCCTCGTTAGAAATTACCCCCCCCCCCCCCAGGTTCCATTCCTGAACTGTCCAACACATTTTCACTGCACAAATGTACAAATCTCTTGTAATGAGACACATTAGTAAAACATGTTTTTTACAGAAACTATAGTTTTCCACCAAAATAAAAGATCAGGTGGTTTCAGTCTTAAAAGTAGAAGGGTTTCTCTTGCAAGTGCAGTGCAAAATATGCATATTGTTTTACAAAAACCTTTAAATATTATTGTATTTGGATTGTTCTTCTATAGGTTTTTAATGAAACATCCATGCACAAACACCGCAAGCTAAAGTTTGTGATTATTTTCATCTGTTTTATACAGTATGTTTCCAAAATAAAACTGCTGTTTTACAATTTTGAGCATGTGGTAGTTTATTGAAGTTGATTGTAAAGCCATAACTGCCAGTCATTTGATTTTTAACCTTTACAATGTACAGTGTTGATCTAAATGAACGTACAGTTGTGTATTTACAGTTTCACAGGGACAGTTTCCAAACAGTGCATCTAGTACAACATATAGGATTAAGTATTTGTGTAATCTCCATTATGAAGACAAAATGAATAATAATAATAATAATAATAATTGTCGAATCATTAAAACTTGGGGACGTGTTAATTATTCAGCACATCATCAAAATCTCACCCCAGCTGGCAACTGAATTTGAAACCTGGTACATCCATAAATAGTAGAAACAGGCTTATGCAAACAAAACACACTTTTTTATGGCATATTTTGTGCTAGTTGCGTATTATGGGAGAAAACACTATAAGCGGTTAGTAAAGTAGTTAAGTATCATTTCGCTGTGTAATTAATATGGTTTGTGCATTAGCTTTCATCAGAGAAAAACACAATTACAAATTCTGATTCATTTGTCCACAGCGCCATCTGGTGGTAATTTTGGTTCTCTACGTGCGCATAATAAACTTAAAAAATATTTTATAAATTTCTACAAAATGCATAAGAGATATACAGTGGGGCTCAAAAGTGTGATACCATATTGAGAATACTGGGTTAAATTGATCAATATTAAAATTCTGATTCTTAACAACTGTTAAGGAAATAACCTGACATGACTCTCTGCGAGCTCCGCAAACTAATGGGACTTCACCGGGAATGTTTTAAAATGTAGCTGCATGGCTGACTAAACAGTATCAAACAGCTGCGTTTCTCCGGCAGGCCTACGGTGATTTTATTAGTATCGTCGTCTGCGATGTGCGTCTGCAGATCTGCGTGTGACGCAGGCGACCAGCAGCCAATGGCGTGACACACAAACGCAGCAGAGTTGCGCAGTTACATTGCGAGAGGAGCGCAGCCATTACACTTGATCTTAAATCTTTAGAAAACGTCGTGCGGATTGCACTGGCCAATCAGTTTTCTCTACAAATTCCGTGACAGTATTCTGAAATTAGCACTCAAATCCGAGCGGGATTTTCGCGATCTCTGCTTAGGAAAGTTGTGAAACTTTATAAACCGGGTTACTTCACAAGGTGTAGCGCGTCTGCTAGTGTCAGTGTTTCTCAGCTCGCATCTCACGCGCGCTTTGATGCAGCGCGATGATGGGCACACCTCTGAAGAACGAGCCATCTGCTGCTGGTTGCATGCCGTTGTGTTCTGACCTTACGTCTACCGGCGACTCGACTGCACGAGCATCATCACAGCAGCGCGAGCAGATCGAGGCCCCGACTCCTGTTTTACTCTGTGAGTGTGATTAACGCATGCTTTAATGAGTCTGATCGTTTTCAGCTATTGACTGCATTTTTCCTTCTTTCAGTAAAGTTGGCTACTGTTTGGTCACCAATCACAAGTCTCTGCTGCCTAGAACTAATTGATTTCTTCGCAGAGACATTAATTGTTGAGCTTAACATAAACCTTTCAAGACACACCTACCAATAATCTCTGAGATAGTATTTCTGCACAAGCCGGCTTCATTAAAAAACCTTTAGAGCCGCAGCAGCATCGTTTCAAGAGGGATTTCATGTTCTGCATTGTATTTGTGCTCCACAGATCCCATCAGCGTTAACAGTGCTTTATCATCTTCACCCATTTTTAACAACAAAGTCCCACATGGTGAGCATGGAACCTTTTCCTAACTTGTAAAAGACTAAACCATGAAGAATTGTCCGGCTCTAACATCAGTCTTGGGAGTAACAATGTAACAGAATTACGTAATTGAATTTGTTACAGTTGCTGAGAAAAAAAAAAAGTGTAATTAAATTAGTCACTTATGAAAATGTTAACGATTACGAAAGGGGTTACATCTGGATATTATCACACACATACAGATTTGATTGGCTGCTTTCCCAAATTGCATTGACTGCTCTAAAATATAAGACACCAATGTCACTTGTTTATTCTATATTTTATTTCCTATTTCGGTTTATGTATATGCTTTATTTGTTTAAGATTCCGTTTTTTTTTTCTCTCTCTAAAGCATTGTTAGCACGTGTTTACTGTCATAGCTATGCAAAGATTTGATTTCAAGAACAGTATCATAGCTATTAAGCTATTTCTTGTTATGATTTTAAATCCGTATTTGATTTGATTTTGATATCTTATTATTTTGAGTTGGTGTTTTATATTTTTATTGTGATTTGTAATAATTATGTTTTTTTGGGTGCTGAAGGATTTTGAAAGTCTGACAGTAATCAGTGTTGAGTACTACTAAAAAAAAAAGATGAACCCTGCCTGCTTTAAATGTTTCAAAATGATTAACAGCTGAAAACATTTGTTAGAAATTTAGAAAAGTAATCAAAAGTAATCAGTTACACTACTTTAATGAAGTAACTTAAACAGTTACTCTACTTATTACATATTAAATAGGGTAACTTGTAATCTATTACCTATTACATTTCCAAAGTAACCTTCCCAACTCTGGCTGATTTTCAAAATAACATGCTGATTGTTTGATGTTTATGTAAAAAATGAAATGTTTTGAGTTGATTTGATAATCTGTTGCAGCCACTAAACAATGTCCACAAAATTGGCAGGTGGTCGAGGGATTGAAGCTGTTTCCACATCTTCTGAGTTCACCCATGGTGCCATCGTGCACCTCATCGAAGCGATGCAGAGGTGCTGGGATGTTTACAGCTCACGCGAGCGCTCGCTTCTCTTCCAGAGCGTTCAGAAAGAACTGGAAAGCCACGGTCACTCCTTACCCGTAGAGAAGATTCGCCGCAAATGGAATAACCTCATTGTTACATACAAGAGAGTTAAAGATCGCAGCTCGTTGTGTGGAGGCCAAACAAAGACCTCATGGGAGTACTTCGAAGTAAGAGCTTGTGTAATGATGCATGTTTATTTCTTTCACATTAAATTCATTCCTTAAAAACTTCCAGCATGTTTTTATCATATTGTTTGCTGCTCCAAGCATTCCCATATCAGGAAAGTTTGAAGAAGTCATAATATTAAAGGAAAAGCTCACCTAAAAATGAAAATTAGTCCACGATTCACTCCCCCTCAAGCCATCCTAGATGTATACGGTTTTCTTCTATCAGACCAATACAATTGGAGTTGTATTAAAAATGGCCCGGCTCTTCCAAGCTTTATAATGGCTGCGAATGGGCTTTAAAATGTTGAAGTCCAATATAAACACATAAAATCATAATAAAAAATGCTCCACACAGCTCTGGGGGGTTGATAAAGGCTTTCAGAAGCGAATTGATGCATTTTTGTAAGAAAAATATCCATGCTTACAACCTTATAAAATGTCATCTCTAGCTTCCTCCAGGATATTTTTTAATATAACTCATATTTATCTGAAAAAGAAAGTCATATACAGCTGGGATGGCATGAGGGTGAGTAAATCATGGAGTTATTTTCATTTTTGGGTGAACGATCCCTTTAACGCATGGGTATCGCCCTTTATAAAAATACTGAAATAAATGCTTGAACAACCTTAAATACAAAATAAAAGTTAAATGCATATAAATGCTGATATCAGGAATATCAATGACGAAAAATAGTAGGATGGTGGAATTACAGTGGCGATTTTATGATTAATCTTCCTTGTTCTGTTTTTATTTTCAATACAGATGATGGATAATATACTAGGAAAGACTAAATTTGCTCAGAGAGGCCCTGCTTCAGCCACTCTTGTTGGATTTGCAACCACAGCCAAAGCAGGTGTAAGATCAGAGGATCATGCGTCTAACAGCATGCCGGTGGCTGCAATGACCGCCTCGTGCCTCCTTCCCACTGGAATCATCACATCCTCTTCCCAGATCCCTACACTTGTGACGTCCCCAGTGCTGTGCAAAGTTACCCCAAAATTAAACCCCAGCCCCTCTTGTAGCACAGACACACCTCTGCCCTCCCTTTCACCAAAGCCAGTGCCGCTGGTGAACCGTCAGCCGCTGAAGCGGAGGCTACACCATCTCCGGCTCAACTCCATGGCCTCTCGTGTAGCTCAGCAGCAGGGGCAAGCTGAGGAACGCACCGCTCTTCTTCGCAGTTTCCTCACCGCTCAAGAAGAGCGCATCCGTTTAGACGAGCAACACCAACGCAAGGTAGATGCGCGTGAGCGACGCAAGGAAAAATCTGCACGGACCATGGCTGATGCGATGGGGAGGATGGCGACGGCACTGGAGCTGATCTCATCCAAGCAGGACACCATTATCGCTCTACTCCAGAGACTGGCTGATAAGCACTAATATTGCTTTTGTAACAAAATTGCATTTAATTTAAAGTATATAAAGTGTGTCCTGTTGTTCATGGTACAAGTAATTGATTTGGAAACCTGTTTCTAGTTGAAAAAGCTTGAACGATACTAGAAAACATGGACTCTTTAATATTAACAATATATACAGAGCCTATAAAAATGATTCCTTCCTTGTAAGTTTTCATGTTTCACTGTTTCGCAAAGGGTTTTATTTGGCTATTTTGACAGTGAATAACAGTATTGTTTTAGTCCGTACAAAACTTATTACAGTTATGAATAATAATAATAAAACTCTTCTTTTTGAAGATGTGTAGTTTTAAAAGTAAAAATAAGATTGCATTTGTTTTAATTATTGTTGCCCTCAAGTGAACACTGGCATAACACACACCACACACACTGCTCTTATTCAGCAATATGCGTCTTTAGCCGTTCACAGGCCCCAGCTCTTATTCTGATACTCAGTTTTTAATACTGTTTTGGATATAAATCAGCTTTACTTGCAGTGAGTCGTTCCCAAGCTGAACATGTATAATATCCTTACTATTGCGGTGGGAGAAACAGCTGCAAATTATCCAGGGTTAGTGAACCGTCTGAATGAATCACTCTGAATCGTGAACAGTTGTCATCTTAGAAACCTGTTTGACAGATTAGATAGAAAGAGTGATTCATTCGTCAAACTGGTTGTGGTTCTAGCGACGTGTAACAGACGAGTGGACGCGTTACTTTACAGAGCAAGAATTCTTTATGCAGAATCGATCACCGATAAATGTAAGTTTAACTGTTAGATAACTGTTTAACTATTAATGGCATCCAGTGGTAACGTTACATGAAAACTGACTAGTTCTGTGTTTAATGCTCGTTGGTTCATCTGCCGCGAGGCATTATCGTTTTACCAACTCAAACAAATCATCTTGTTATCGTGGCTAGTGCGGTTTCGTATGGATGGTCAAATAGCAAACAAGGTTTTAGCTGAGTTACTAGAACTAATTAGAACGTTAAAAAAAAGTGACGTCACCGTAGATACCAAACTAGAAAATATGTAGTGGTAGTGACATATTTGTATCGACCGCGTGGCCTAATGGATAAGGCGTCTGACTTCGGATCAGAAGATTGAGGGTTCGAGTCCCTTCGTGGTCGCTTTTTTTTGGGGTTCGAGTCCCTTCGTGGTTTTATTTTATCATTTTATTTTCTATTATGAATTAAATTTGAAAGCGGCGAATTTTAGTTTAGCGATACAGCGACACATGAACGTCAATCTGTTGAGTCCGCTTGGTAGTATTGCTATTAGTAGATCTGAACTACTATGTCACATCAGTAGCAGAGTGGCGCAGCGGAAGCGTGCTGGGCCCATAACCCAGAGGTCGATGGATCGAAACCATCCTCTGCTAGTTGATTTTTTTTTTTTCTTCTTTTTTTGTTATACCCACCCCAAAACTACTAATCTTTTTCTGACAATGTATCATGTTCATTTATTATGTGACAAATAATAATCTAGATATATTTTAAATTTTGATTAGTTTTTGTCGTTATGTATGGCAAGTTAAATGGATGAGTAAATTCTAGTGTCATACAAATATCTTAATTCTAATTAAATGCACTACAATAGTATTTAATTAATTAATACTGAATAATTAATGATTTAATTCATATATTGATTAATGTAATCTGAAACGTACTAAAGTAGATGCAATACACTACATTCAGCAAAAGAACTCACCACCTTCACAGTGTCATTTTGCAATGTTTATATCAAAGTTTGAATACAGAACAAACACTCATAAATTGGGTTCAGTCAAAGTCAACTCGTCTTGCTTGCTTTGTTGCCGCATGTAATTTCTTCTGTTTGAGTCTTTCCATATTTCTTTTCTCTAATCTGCACACACACACAAAACAGATTTTTGTTAAACTTGTGTTGCATTTGCAATACTTTTTCATTAATTGCTTTTTAAATATATGTTTTGCTTCATGAATTCTAACCTATGAGCTCTCAGGGTGATATCCTCCTCAGAAGGCTCTGGTTTCTGCTGACTGGCTTCAGTAATCATTTCTGAGATCTTCTGAAGACAGTCTTCTAGATTTCTCTGTTGGCTTCTGCTAATATCTGAGGTCACAATTAACTCTCCGGCTTTGTTGACACGTGTTTTATTCTGTTGACACAAGTATTCATGCCTTGAGCAGTACATGTTACACACGTGTTTGCTATTATAAGACTTACTGAAGAGGTTAAACTTACTTTTAAGAGAATCTCTTGCCTCACTTCTTCTGGTATCCATTCTGCTGTTTGCACATGGAAACGGACCTCTGCTTTTGTACTGACTGCAAATGAATATCACAAAATATAAAGTGACAAAACGAAATACTGACTTTATTTAAAATGCCTTCTTTTGATGCTTAATGCTTGCATTGTATAGGATTAATGGATGTGTTCAATAATATTTAGAATTGTTAAATGTTTGACCTGAAGAGCAGGTACATTGTTATTTGACAAACCCATTCCCACAATATCCTGAACCACTTTTTCGTTACATTTCAAAATCCTAATCTTACACACAATCATTTTAGCATGTATAACATTCATTATATTAACATATTTCATACAATGTGTGCAGGTTTCATTGTTACTCCAGCAGGTGGTGACCTGGTCTTTGGTTTAAAAAGTTAACTAGCAGGCTAACTAAAAAATAAGTACTAGTTCTATTTTTTTCTTAACAAGAAAAGTATAATTAAATAACAGTGTTATCTAGCTACTAATAACTTAGTTACTGTAATAATATTAGTTACCATCCATAACACAGCTTAGTTACTAAGTTACTTTTGATGCCTCAATGCTGCTGATTTAAAATCCTTTATCAAGTAATTTCTAGATTTATTTTCATAATTTTCACAACTTGCACATTAATGTGATGTCCCCTGTGCAGCAGGCAAGCCTGGAATATGGAAGTAAATACTTCTGACTGCGATCTAATGTGGATTTGAGGCAAATGATGAGGCAGAAATATGTCATTAGTAACATTCTAGAAGAATTTTATGTGGAAGATACACATCTACAACTTCTGTGGGGCGTGAAGAAAAAATAATGTAACTAGTGTAACTAATTACTGTTGCTGGAAAGTAATTAGTAAAGTAACAATATTACTAACTAGTAACTTGTAATGAGTAATATATCACATTCTTTGAGTAACTAGCCTAACAATGTTAAAGGGATACTCCACCCCAAAATGAAAATTTTGTCATTAATCACTTACCCCCATGTCATTCCAAACCCGTAAAAGTGTCTTCGGAACACAATTTAAGATATTTTGGATGAAAACCGGGAGACCTATGACTGTCCCATAGACTGCCAAATAAATATCAGTGTCAAGGTCCAGAAAAGATATGAAAGTCGTCGTCAGAATACTCCATCTGCCATCAGACGTGCAATCTGGGTTATATGAAGCGACGGGAACACTTTTTGTAAGCGAAGAAAACAAAAATAACAACTTTATTCAATAATTCCTTTGACAACAGTCTCCTCTGTGTCTCTCCATATCACTGTATGCTGCGTATGCGTATAACCCAGATTGCACATCTGATGGCAAATGGAGTATTCTGACGACAACTTTCATACCTTTTATGGACCTTGAGACTGATATTTACTTGTCTATGGGACAGTCACAAGCCTCCCGGTTTTCATCCAAAATATCTTAAATTGTGTTCCGAAGACGAAAGGAGCTTTTGGGTTTGGAACGACATGGGGGTAAGTGATTAATGACAAAATTTTCATTTTTGGGGTGGAGTATCCCTTTAAATAGTAGTGCACAAATGGGTGAATAGTTATTATTATTATTATCATTATTATTTACTCTTACAGTTACATGATGCGCTTCTGGTCTCAAATTGTAGCTTTTTATTTCTTACAGTATATAAATGTGTGAATTTCTGTCATGATGGTTCTTTTCCATATCATCAAATGTAGTAACAAAGGTAATAAAGAGTTGGTTATTATTATTACGTCTCTTTCCGGCTCAGTCTGCATTAGTTACTGTCACGTGATGAACAAACGTGAACTCGAAACAGGTGAAATAATTTCAGTACAGAAGCCATGATGTTGCGCATGCTCGACTGAACAAATCACTCCCTGAGACGATCGTTCGTCCCGAGTCACATTAAAGATATGCTCATTTTAATCGTCCAAGAACAACCCATACTTTAAATGTTAAAACGGCTTTCCATATAGCAGCTGCTGCAGAAAACCTTCAACGCCGAAGACAAGATTGTTCAATAACGCATTTTACCTTTATTGACATGTTGACCGCCGGGTCCACTGCTCCGACTGTATGTTATCTTCAGTTTATCTAGAAGAGATGAAAGTTCATGAGCTGCGGATTTGAGTCGGTTTATTACAGATATGCTGAATCTGAATCCTGAACTTCTTACCGACCGGGATGCGCGAGAGCCGATCGTTCTGAGAGAGAGAAAAATGACATTATGTTTAAGCAGTGCTATGTTACACATCAAGGCGCGTATCATGGAACAAATACACAAATTATGTTTTTGTATTATGGAGAAAATCAAAACATGATCACCTGTGTAAAATGCGATGCCTGTTTCATGTGGGAATAACTATTGCATGTTAAGCGTTTCGGTCGCGTTTTGTCACTACCGAATAAGCCTACAGTTACTAAATTACGGCATATATTCCTCGAGCATGACATCTTATGCAGCTGTAATAAACATAAACTTGTAACCACGGTCGCCGCCATGTTTAAAATGTGGAACATGCTCGCGCAACGAAAACATCCGGGTGAGATCCGCTTTGGTTTCAGATGCGCGCTTTCTTAATATGAACATCAAAAAGTGTGTGTAAAGTGCTTATGAAGACACAAAGTTATTGCATTGTAAATTATTTTCTTTATGCAACACGAGTAAACAATAAGGGAAGGTTCCACCGAGATTTGAACTCGGATCGCTGGATTCAGAGTCCAGAGTGCTAACCATTACACCATGGAACCACCTGTCTCTGGAGCTGAAAATAGTTCCTTAGTTACTGTTGCTATCCCCGACAAACAATGTTTTCACGCACTGAAAAATACGAAAAAATACAGCAAAGGGGAAACTGCAACGTGCTGACAGACAAGACAGAGCAGTTACTTCTGATATGAATCAAGCAAGGTCTCGGGACTTTCAAATTTTGTCATTTGTAAAGAAATTCAAACGATAAATACCGTCTTGTGGCTCTTTAATGTGTGTGTACAGATTACTGTATTGGCTCAGTTCAGGGCTCACACAAAGAGCAGCCTAGGGGCCCCTGAACACCAGCTTCAATAGGAACTGAGGAATGCAGAAGTAAAGTAAACAAGTTTACCAAACAATCCAGGCTTATTTCAGTTAGTCATGTATTATTTTCACTTGATTTGGTTTCACAAAGCAAAATTACCATAGCTCAAGCTCAGTCACTATGGCAATTTATGCTGGGAAGCTAACCTGGTCCGTCAGGCTAAGCTGAGCTCCTCTAACACTGACCGATAGGAACAAGCTACAAAAAAATAGGTTACAACTAACTATATTTAATGCATTGCGGCCAAAATGTAATGACCTTTTTATATATTTTATTTTAAAGATGAAAACATTTTAACATAGTTGCAACTTGCCCATTCAGTTGATCAGCATTTTCTAGCCATGCAGCCTTTCTCTTGGGTTATATGACAGCTGTACCTTTTATGGTTATTAGTAGAACATTAAAACAGTACCATCTAAAATAGCTCTTTAAAGCATTTAAAACACTAAATTAAATGTTAAAACCACTGAATTAAAAATGAAAATAAATAATAGAAATCAGACTACATTTTAACTGTAAAGAGTAACACACAAGTATGAGCTGTTTTCTTTCAAATCAAAGCTAAATACACGTAGAAACAGCGCATTCTTGTGGCGCGGATGATACAGAAGAGCATACGCAGCATACGGTGATATGGAGAGACACAGAGGAGACTGATGACAATTTTTTTTTTCTTCGCTTACAAAAAGTGTTCCCGTTGCTACATATAACCCAGATTGCACGTCTGATGGCAGATGGAGTATTCTGACGACGACTTTCATACCTTTTCTGGACCTTGACACTGTTATTTATTTGGCAGTCTATGGGACAGTCACAGGCCTCCCGGTTTTCATCCAAAATATCTTAAATTGTGTTCCAAAGACGGAAGGAGCTTTAATGGGTTTGGAATGACATGGGGGTAAGTGATTAATGATAAAATTTTCATTTTGGGGTGGAGTATCCCTTTAAATTGTAGTCAATATTGGAATAAGTACTAGTATCCAGGGGAGCCCACACACCATAGCGGCGTCCCTGCTAGTATGTAATAAATAAGAACTAGTACGATCTAATGAATAAGTACTAGTAACTTTACAAAACACACTAGTACCTAAAGAATAAGCACTAGTAGGTAAAGAATAAGCTCTAGTAGCTAATTAATAAGTACTCGAACTTCAGATACTAGTACTAGTGAATACTAGTGATCAATGACAACATTTTCATTTTGGGGTGGATTATCCCTTTTAGAATAAGCATGCACATAAAATTATCCTGACTCATTGAGCCTGGCTCGAATAAGTAAGATTGCATGAACATAAATTGTCGTTTATGAAACCACTTTAGTCCCGATTGATTTGTTGGGTTATTTCAAGTCAGGTTTTGGACTTTAAAACCAACTTTTTTAGTGTCTTTTATGAAACACCCCCTGATTCAGATAATCAGCTCATTAGAAGTGAGCTCTGTGCATCAACTGTGTTCCGATTTACATGGTTCCTACACAGTGTTCATTGCTCCATACTCCCCTAGCAGGGGACATGTGTTGAAGTTTACTCCACTTCGGGCCATTCATTCACAGCTTTGTGCTGCGCAACGTCTTCACACATGGATAAGTGTGACATCATATACCTCGGTAAATAAATACGATTTAAATTCATGTCTCGCACACTTCAATGCACTTTGAATGGAACATATACATTCGCTTTGAACTGGAATCATGGCGGAATATCCTGTGAAGTCCACTTCACAGGGCACTTACGTTCGAATAGGTCAAACATATGAAGCGATAAGAGAAACATACAAAATGTGCAAAGCAGGGGGGCGTGAGGACTGGAATTGAGAACCGCTCTACACTGCTCAAAATTCACGTTTGAATCATCAGTGGCAAGTCATTTACATGTGTAAACGTACTTACAGACTGTGATTCAGAATAGTAGCATTGTAGTCTTCTCTCCCAGGATCACACTTAATATTTGGGTTGGACTGTTCTGGAACAGTGTTGCAAATACAACTTAACCACTGATTTCTAGTTGTGTCCTCTTTTGGAAGGCCAAACAAAGTATTTTTGCTTTCACAACAAAACTCCACGACATGGCAGCGGCGGCAACAGCGAGAATCAAAGTTACGCATTCTTTCTTTGCGTGAACATTTGGGCAGCGTTATGCAAATCTTCCCACAAATCTTTCCACCATGTGATGTAGACATGTGGGGGCGTGTTAGAACGAGCCGTTTTAGGAGGGGTGTGGTTGGTTCTTACTTTAAAGGGGTCATATGATGCTGCAAAAAAGAACATTATTTTGTGTATTTGGTGTAATGAAATATGTTTATGCAGTTTAAGGTTCAAAAAACAGATTATTTTCCATATAATGTACATTATTGTTTCTCCTCTATGCCCCGCCTTCTGAAACGCGTCGATGTTTTAAGTTTGTTCATAAGTATGATAAGTGAGGTGATTTTTTTTTTTGTAGCTATCCAGTGCGTTGTGATTGGCCGAATGCCTCAAGTGTGTGACGGAAATGTTACGCCCCTTACTTTACCGTGATGCCGTCTCCCAGGCCAGCAGCACAAGACTCAGTCCAGCTGCTCTGCTCGTGCACATCCCATCATCACTTTCTTTTAGCAGTTCAGTCAATGTACTGTTAGGAGTAACTGAATAACTCGGGATATTGGTTTATTTAGCATCTGAGGGAGTGTAAGGCACGTTTATAAAACAAATAACTTAAGTTATTACACAGTTAAACAAATAACTTAAGTTATTTGTGGATTAGTGCGTACTGGAGATGCGAACCGTTTCAAATGATTTAGTTCGATTTAGTGAACTGAAGATCCAGTTAAATATAAAGATTTGTTTGCGATCCAGACATCAGATGAGACGAAACAAATAAAACCCGTTACAAACGAGGCATTTGTTGCATCCAGTGAGGACATAATTACAGATTATAATGACTTGTACTGTTTTTTTACGCATTGCATTGCGTATCGTGCGGTGTAAACATAAAACCGTGTATGCATTTGTGATCAGAGAAACAACGAACAACAAGCGCTACTCTACTGCTCAAAACTCGTGTTTGAATCATCATTGGCAAATTATTTAAATATAAGAAACGTACTTACATGCTGTGAGTCAGAAGCGCCAGACTGTCCTTGCAAAGTTTGAACTGGAACCACCTTTGTGCCACAGACACATTGCAGGCTACTGGTTCAGGAAACAGTCCTCATCCTCCATAAAATGTGCAGCACACGTCTGAATATTTGGGTTGAACTGTTCTGGAACCATGTTGAAATACAACTTAACCACTGATTTCTAGTTGTGTCCTCTTTCGGAAGGCCAAACAAAGTTTCACTTCAATCAAACACACAGTGACTCCACAACATGGCAGCTGTGGCAACAGAGAGAATAGGTATGCCTTCTTTCTTCACGTGACCATTTAGGCAGCGTTATGCAAATCTCCCCACATAGTCATGTAGAGATGTAGGGGCGTGTTAGAACGAGCCGTTTTAGTTTGGTGCGGTTGACCCTTAACTTTTATAAAGAATATCTCTTTGGATTTGAGACTTTAGTCTTTGCAACTTTGCAGATCTTCTTTATGCACCAAGAGCTTGTAACACTCCAAAGAGAAAGAAAAACTTGAAATCGCATCATATGACCCCTTTAAGTAGTAATGTAGTAAAACGCAGATATTAAAAGCCGAAATTCAGTATACACCTTATTGATGATGTATATTTTATACAGGCAAGCAGATAAAGCCAGAAAGCAATGTGCAAAGTTTCACGGTAAATGGTTTCCCATAGAAAACCATTATAAGGAAAACACCGAACCATTAAGCGGACTGCGTTCATATTCCAGCATCATCTGCGTGCCTACAGTATGTAAATTGTGCATCATTAATATAGAGATTACTGAATTTGATATTTTAATATGACTGTTTTAAATATATTGAGGCACTTTAAGTGTTTTTACAACGTTTTGTCGCACTGTTTAATGATTAAATTATAGCCGCTGGTGCTTAATACAGATTGCAAATGGCCAAAACTTGCATTTTGTTCACATACATTTGTTTTATTCTTTTGAGAGGTGATCTAAATATTTGCGGCTGTTAAACAGATGGAAAATTGACAGGCTTGTGCTACAGCTCTATGGATGTTTTGCCCTCCAAGTCTTAGAGCCGGTCATGTGACTGAAAGCTATGAATTATATCCTAACATTCAAAAGCAAAAAGAGAAAAGCAGTCACCCCAGATGGGACTCGAACCCACAATCCCTGGCTTAGGAGGCCAGTGCCTTATCCATTAGGCCACTGGGGCAGCGACTACGCATCAACGAAAGAGTTCCACACTTAACCGGTGATTCATGTGAGACGCGTCAAATCTGCAATTTCACGTTTAATTTTTAATATCGCCTACAATACCTTTTACGCTCCTGTTTTAATAAACCTTTAGCAAAACCGCGCTTTTATTGCTGCACAGAAAATGCGTACTTAAATACATCTATAAGTTAGCGGTTGGTAAATGTCATGTGTAAACCGCATTAACGTTATACGTTCTATGTTTTTGCAATATCTGATTTATAGAAATAAGCAGACCACATAACGCGTGAACACTGGGATTCCTGCAGTGAGATTACTGTATTACAGCCTGCGCTTAACCCGGAGAAAGGAGGAACAACAGGCGCCCTGCCAACTTTATTTCCTGGATAGAGAGACAGTCATGATATTAAACCCATGTTCCTAGCATTAGCCTGCCAGCGCTAGCCTTCTTAGAGGAATGCCGTCCTTTAGTTAGGCGTACAGTCTTTTCATTTAGATTAGCCAAATAACGCCAAGCACTATGAATTTATTACCATCAAATCCCCACGGTAATGGATTACTTTATGCTGGATTTAACCAGGATCACGGTAAGATGTTTACTTTTAGCTAACGCAAGCTAGCATCACTCTTTTACCGTTACCTTTAAGAAACACAGAGGCCAGTGAACTTATTCACGTTAGACATCAAAAACGCATCAGTTTTTTTATTTAGATGTTGCAAGTCCAAACGTCTAGTTGTAAGATATATCACACTTCATAAACAAGATTACTGTTTTGCCTAGCAAGCTAACGAACTTGAACAGCTGCTTAGCCATAAAGATTAAGTCACGAGTGTCTTCCCTTCTGCGCTGCTGTCAGCGTTTTGTTGTAATTTATTGTTTGTATTTTAATTGACCGACAGCTGTATATATGCACAGAAACCGCAATGTTCTTAAAAGGGACCACATTTCAACATATTATCAAATAAACATTGTCAGCTGATGTAGCCAGGCTAATACCAGCGCTAGCTCTACGACTGCTGTATAGTGTGAGTTTCAGGGGATGATTTTGGGCATTTGGATTTCAATTAAGTTGATTAACACTGTATTACAATGTATGTGATGAAGACCCATCAGTAAGTGAATAAGGGTGATGCTCGTTTGTCATCAGCAGAGTGCTGACACGCAGTATCCTGAAGCTCTCTCTCTCTCAATACAGCTCTGGAAATAATAAAAGAGAATTTTTGAATTGGAATATTTGAAGGGGCCACTGCAAAATTATCTGTTTCTCTGTAAAATGAACATTTTGATGTTGTTGTTGTTGTCTTATTCTATTAAGTACTGGCAAAATTTCTCCCAAATTTCAGATAAACATTGTCATTTGGAGCATTTATTATTTGCAGGAATTGACAACTGGTTAAAATAACAAAAATGATAGTGTTTTCCCACCTCGTAATGCAAAGAAAACAAGGTGATGTTCGTTTTTAAACAACATGATGCTAATGTTTTAACTTGGGAAGAGTTCAATAATCACATGTGCAGCTTTCATGCATCTTGGCTTGCTCTCCACCAGTCTGTCACATTACTGTTGGTTGACTTTATGCCACTCCTGACACAAGAATTCAAGGAGCTCAGCTGTATGTTGGCTTGACCATCCATCATCCTCTTGATCACATTCCAGAGTTTTTCAATTTTAGGTTCAGGTCTCGAAAATGGTCCTCCATCCACACCTCCATTGACCTGGTTGTGTGGCCTGGAGCATTAACCTGCTGGAGAAATAACAAACAAACAAACAAACAAAAAAGTCCTCTGAGTTGGGGAACAACAACAAGTTTTCTTCCAGGACATCTTTGCACTCATGTTCCCTTCACAAAAAAGACTGTACCCGATTCCAGCCTTGCTGAAGCACCCCCAGATCATCTCCGATCCTCTAACAAATTTCACAGTGGATGGCTTGTAGGCCTCTCCAGGTCTCAGTCTAACCATTAGACGACCAGGTGTTGGGCAGATCTGAAAATTAGATGACTCCAGTCCTCCACGGTCCAGTCCTTATGGTCTTTTGCAAACCTTGGACTGGCTCTTCTTTGCTTCTCATTCAACAGACACTGGAATGCAATGTCTGCCATAGATGTATAGTGGTCTAGTAATGTCTAGTGGTCTCTTATTTTATTTTTTATTTTTCCAGAGCTGTATATGCCTGAATACATTTGCTGTACATCCTTGGGAGCAAATTACTAGTTGCTTTCCAAGCAGATGCTCATAGATTGTTGTCATAAGCACAAACAGGATTGTGGTTCTGATACTGACACCTTCCTGTGGATGTTTAGTCTGTGTAGTCCATCTCTAGAATGGTCCTCTTAAGGGAGAAACTGTAGAGCAGCAGGAAATCCCAGTATTTCCCTTAAAATGTCTTTTTTTTTTTCCCACCAGGATGTTTTGCGTGTGGAATGGAAAATGGATTCAGGGTGTATAACACAGATCCTCTCAAAGAAAAGGAAAAACAAGGTGAGTCTTCTGTTTTTTATGACATGTTAAATTCTGCAGATATTCAATAAACACACCCTGACTGATGTTTGAATAAGACATTTTCAGCAGGGGTTAACGGATATTAACAGTTATTCATTCACCATTCACAGTTTATGGGATCTTTGTCAGCGACAGTATCCCTGTTTATTGTGCTGTTGACTTTCATTAATTCTCTTTGCTCTCAGAGTTTCTTGAGGGAGGAGTTGGTCACGTGGAGATGCTTTTTCGATGCAATTATCTTGCACTTGTAGGAGGTGGGAAAAAACCAAAGTACCCTCCCAATAAAGGTATGTTTTTCTTTCAGATGACAGTTGTTTGATGGCTTTATGGCCTTTTTAATGCGTGTTCTACTGGATTTTGCATCTGGTTGACACATAAATTATTTCTGCAAGTAAATCTTTCCTGTCTTTGTGTAGTGATGATTTGGGATGACCTGAAGAAAAAGACTGTGATAGAGATTGAGTTTTCCACGGAGGTCAAAGCTGTTAAGCTTCGCCGTGACAGGTATTGATCTCATATGTTCTTGTAGTTGTATTCTTCATTTAAATTCTTTGGTATAAAATTTCTTCGACTCTGAACATGTCTGACAACTGATTAAGGATATTTTAAGGATCATTATAGGCAAATTATTTTTATGCATTGATATTGAAAAGCATTTTGTCTTTAAAGTTGCATTTTGTCTTTACAAATGCAGAAATGACTCTTACAGTCTTTGACATTGACTGACAAATATTGTAATCAGTACAATACCAGTAATATACTAGTAAAATTCATTGTACTGCACCAATTTCAATGCCGTAACAAAAACTCTTTGAACATATTTATATGATAGAATAAGTAAAAATACATAAAAAAAATATTATGTAGATTTCAAATATTTTTCAAATGAGTAAACATCGCTTTTAAAAAGTAGCAAGTTGGTAATAAAACAAATAAGAAAAACACTTTACGATTAATAGGACAAAGAGTTATTTTAGGATCTAACTAGACGCTTATTAAAGCTAATCAAGCAGATGTTATCACATCAGTTTCATGACTTTTATTCAAGTTGTGAATGCATTACTGACAAAAAGCAAGCTGCCTTTATAATCACCGAAGATATCAGTCACTTCATGCTGAGTTCTGCACTCTCATATTACAATCAAAGAAGATGATGAATCTTATTTACATCAGATCTGCTCTTTGTTGGTTAAAATGAGAGGACTGGTGTATATGCAGCACTCAGTGAGAGTCTGACTAACCTAAACCCCTCTGATCAGCCGTTGCATCAGACATGTCTACGATTGGGCAATGCTTCAAAAACATTAAAATTAGAAACCTTTAAAGCTCTCCAGAGTGCACACAAATACACACGGACCGTACGAAAGCACCCCTCCATCAGAGTTGGTACCTTCTGATAACTCTGGTCCTTAGTTTGTGATTTTATTAGGAAAACAATAAAGATTAGATTTAAGTTTCTTATAAAAGTCTGTTTTTTGTGTGTGTGTGTGTGTGTGTGTGTGTGTGTGTGTGTGAGTGTTTACATATTGTTTTTTTGCTGGATTCCATGATTAAAGTTTTCACATTTACTCACAATCCTCATCAGCTGCATGTCTTTGAAACATGCTATAACCCTAAAGGTAAGTTGTGTTGTAGCAATTCATCCGTGGTCTTATACTAAACCACAAGCATTATTATCAAACTCCGATTGTCTTTGCAGGTTTGTGTGTCTTGTGCCCAAACAGCAACAATTCATTGCTAGCGTTTCCAGCCACTCACTCCGGACACGTTCAGATCGTAGATCTGGCCAATACAGAGAAGCCGCCCGTGGATATCCCTGCGCACGAAGGAGCTCTGTGCTGCATCGCTCTCAACCTTCAGGGCACACGGATAGCCACGGCATCTGAAAAAGTCAGTTCAGTGCCACTGTTGATTTTGGCATCATTTCGGTCTTCATTTGTTCTTTGTGTGTGACATGCAGAGCAAATCGATTTGATCATGTCACTAGATTCACATGGATTGTTCCAGCACTGCATGCCAGCGATTGGCTAATGGAGAAAATGTCTTCTCTCTAGGGGACCCTGATCAGAATATTCGACACCTCAGCAGGTCAGCTTATTCAGGAGCTGAGAAGAGGATCGCAAACTGCCAATATATACTGGTAATCCACTGCACGCCTATTGTATTATTGTAAAGGGGAATATGTGTGTATTTATAACAGAGTGTATTTGTATTTCAGCATCAATTTCAACCAGGATGCCTCTCTTATCTGTGTATCGAGTGACCATGGCACAGTCCACATATTTGCTGCAGAGGATCCCAAAAGGAACAAGCAGTCCAGGTTTGTGTTAGAGCACACTAAAGGTTTTAGTGGAAATCATCAACTTTTTATTATCTGGCATATTTTTATGCTGCGTGTTTTATTGCCAACGTTGTTTACAGTCCTCAAACCCTCTTTTACCACAGCTTGGCATCGGCCAGTTTTCTCCCCAAGTATTTCAGCTCCAAATGGAGTTTCTCCAAGTTCCAGGTCCCGTCCGGTTCGCCCTGCGTCTGTGCCTTTGGAACAGAACCCAACGCTGTTATAGGTAGAGTGAAGCGTACTAAAATGCACATTTTAAACATGAGCTCATATTTTTAAAAATGCATGCATGTGCTGTAAATAATCAATCATTTACTGATATGACTTGCAAAACTGTTCAGCTGTTTAGTGACTAACTTTTCCTGCAACCCCTCCTCCAGCTATTTGTGCTGATGGCAGCTACTACAAGTTTCTGTTCAACCAAAAAGGGGAGTGTTCAAGGGATGTTTACGCTCAGTTTCTGGAAATGACTGACGAGAAGATCTGAGCATAGACACTACTTTACCAGATTGTTTCTTTCTTAAGGACGTCAAGGGACTCGAGTGGCATTCGTAACACATATGACCGTGACAGACATATGGAGGAGAGACCAAAAAAAAAAAAAAACTCGAAATACTCTTTGATTCAAACATGAGAGAGCTTTCTTTGAACAAACTGAGGGATGACTGAAAAACTGTGATTGCAGAAAACACATTCTGTGGAGTGACGAGAGGGAAACCTTATTTTTTTTGAAAGGACAACATTTTTTAAATTGTCTTCCATTGGATTTTTTAAGCTTTGGATGTCCTTGGCTAGGTAGCGAGAGCGAATCTCTTTGTCCACTAACAAAACCTAATCTAATGTAGGAAGCGCCTCTGTAACTAAGAGCAGAGGCGGGTGGAAACATGTACATCATTCACACTATGTATTTGCAACTATTTGCTAGTGTTAGAATTCTTTTTTCTTGCTGTATGAACGCAGGATACCGGATGAAAAGTATGTAGCTACATAGTATTTAGACAAGTATAACAAAACAGCTATTTTATGGTGTATATGTGTGCTTCTCATTTCACGTATTTGTTGGCTCTAAAAAAAAAATCTAATATAATCAGTGCTCTGTAAAAGTTTTACTTCAGTCACCGTACTATCACACAAGATGCGTGACTGATATACACAACATATTACGCCGTGGGAGGAATGAAGAGTCGCATCATAATATTTAGTCTATACTTACACTCTAAATGGGTTAAAATAAAACGATCGACTCTAAAATCCTGTTTTCTTCTCAAGGTAATTGAGAATAATTACATTGTTACTTTACAAGAGGTTAATTGTAATGTGAATTGTATACTATTTAAGCCTGGTTGCAGATGAATGCATTGAACCGCATCTTTTTGTTCGTTAGTTGTAGATTTTATCACTTTATGTAGTATTGCAGTAGCCACAGACGCCCTGATCTTTCTCTTGTAAAGACTAATGCACTCAAATTCTAGAAAAGTTCCCAGTCGGTTCAGTCATCTGAAGAACGCAGTGTTTTTATGTTTTTGTCTTAATTCTCATAAACGTTCTTTGAAATGTATCTATAAGCAATTTTGTTACTCATTTGATGCTTTTGTCATGGATAACGTGCAAGTGATACACATAATTTCATGAAGATGATGACGTAAGATGAGAATTCAGTATCATATGACAAATTAAAGATGATTGTAAAATCAAGAATTGCAATTCTTTCATAATGATAAGAGCAATTTTGGGTCTCTAATGATTGGACAGACGGCTGATGTGTGTTAGAGAGGGTTCTTCTGTTGGTGGAAAGTAATTTTAGTATTAATTTATGTGCTTTTTTTCCAGTGTGTGTATTATCGTTGTGTATCGTGATAAACATGATAACGTTTACAAAGTAGATTCTGCTTTTAATGTTGATTTGTTGTTCACATTGTATGGTAAAGAAAATTTTGAAATGATCAGTAGATTTTGCATTTTATGTGATTCGTCTCTAATCTGCAATGCAGCATACTAACATTACGAAAGCACATTTAATACAGAGTAGACTGTAACGAGCAGTTTCCAAGCACGAAACACGATTATTGCCAAGAAAAGCAAAGTCTTGTGGAGATGAGTGGATTATTATATCGCCATAAAATCTACGACCACCACTGTAGTCTAAGTGTGTTATTTTGTGCGTAGGATGCCAAGAAGAAACAGCATCACAAGCCAAACTCGTGAATCTGTAGCATCGGCAATCCGCCTCTTAGAACATGCGTGTCAGCAGCACAGCGCAACCAACCCCTTAGCACTACATGCTTGTTCGTCTCACTGCTGATTGGCGGAGTCGCTTCTTCTCCCGAGTCGCAGAGCCATTGGTCGGTACCGCTGTCCATCAGCTCGGCCCCGCCCCCAGCGTTTGTTTGGTAGAGTGGATCGTGCGCTCATTCTCTCTGTCGCGGCTGTGGGCTGGAGCCGCTGTCCTCGGACTGCGGTCCTTCGTGTTTATTTCTCATCCTTTGATTCGACCCCCCCCTCCCACTAAATTTTGCAAGCAGGCCTTCCGACCGAGCATCAGCCGTCTGCTGTTTCATTTTAATAGTCTCAAATTCCCGTCAAGAGAAGTAATAAAGATGGCGGTGAGCGGGGTGTCAGGGTCGGTCGTCGCCCGGCTCGAGGGCCGAGAGTTCGAGTATCTGATGAAGAAGCGCTCGGTCACCATCGGTCGGAATTCGTCACAAGGCTCCGTGGACGTGAGTATGGGCCATTCGAGCTTTATTTCACGGAGGCACCTCGAGATTTTCTCCGCCGGCGAGGATGGAACGGGAAGCGGAGATTTCTACCTTCGATGCCTCGGCAAAAACGGGGTGTTCGTGGACGGGGTGTTTCAAAGACGAGGGGCTCCTCCTCTCCAGCTTCCCCGCATGTAAGCTAACGACTGTCGGTAGGAATTAGACCAGCGCCAGGCGCGTGAAAGCGTTTGCGACTATCGCTCGCGGTATTTGTTTTGTTTCGCGAGCAGCACGTGTTGATTATGACAACCGCCACTAATGCACGTCTCGCGCTGCAGCCTTCGATTAGCACAACAGCTAACCATTCCCTGTGTTTACACAACACTAGTCACAATGCTCGAGGGTTACTTTTGCTTTTGTCGTTATCTTTAGGAGCCGACCCTAAAGGATATTAATGGCATATTTCCAGCATAACGAACGACCGCAGTAACGTTACTGTTATTATTGCCAATATGATACAAATCCTGTGGTCAAGTGTGTTTCGAGTTCATTTAGTCCCTGATGCCCTCAGCTGACCCAGATCTGGCAAGATAATGAAATATGACGTATGCTTGGGGCACTAATTAAATGAAAGGATCGGAAATGGTGATCAGAAACAATAGCCTGGTTAATATAATTTATGTTTTATGCACTCAAATTAATGATTATGTTTATGTCTGTTGTAGTCACACGTTATAACGCACTATTTTGACCTTGCATTCAGTGGCATTGCGTGCATGATTAAAAAGCTGCATTGTGTACGTTCATTTACATTTATAGTGATGCCATTTTTATATGTTTGATTTTTGGCAAGTTATGACCTTGTTTTATTGTTGCGTCTGTATCAGATGAGCTTCGCTTCAAATCAGTTATTAATTCCACTAAGTTCACAGCTGAGCGCTTTTTTACATGCTTTATGTATGATGTGAAATGTGAACGCACTGCAGGGTTACTGTGTTCAATGGAGGATAGAGGTTCAGAAGTATTTCTGATGGTTAAATGTGTCCGTCGTGTAATCGGGTCAAGCTGGCGTCCATATATAAACCGGCTCTACTTTTGTATTCTGTTGCTGGCTGGTTTGTGTATCAGTATGTGTGCTGTATTTTTAATATGCTACTCCATCAGTGCGTAAGTGGCTGAAATTCCAACTCTGTTCCCTGTTTTGTAGGTGCACTTTCCGGTTTCCCAGCACGAATATCAAAATTACATTCACTGCCTTGTCCAGCGACAAGAGAGAGCGCAGGAACGCGCCGGAGTCTCCTGTGAAAGCGGTGCAAGCCCAGATCTCGCCGCTGACCATCAACATTCCCGACAACATCGCCCACCTGATGAGTCCCCTCCCGTCTCCAACAGGTACAATCAGGTAAGCGCATCTGCTTCAACTTCTTGTCTCATCATCTCATACTGACCTTTATTCCAAAGTTATTATACTTACATTTGCATTTAGTCGTTTAGGAGATGCTTTTATCCAAAGCGACTTACATTTGAGGACAAACAGAAGCAATCAAAACCAACAAAAGAGCTATAATATGCAAGTGCCATGTCAAGTTTTTTTAAGAAAACAAGCAGTTAAAATACGAATAGAGCGTGCAAGTATTATTTTATAGATAGTGCTAGAGTCAAAGTGTCAAAAAACGATGGAAGAGATGTGTTTTTAGGACTCAGCTGCTCTGATTGAGCTGGGCAGAGCGATCCACCAGGAGGGAACAGTTAAAGTAAAAGTCAGTGAATGTGATTGTGTGCCTCTTTGGGATGGCACAGTAATGCGCCGTTCACTTGCAGAACGCAGGCTTCTAGAGGACATCTACAGGTGTCATTAGGAAGTTTTTTTTAAATCTCAGATTAAATTATGCTTTTATTATTTGTAATTTTTCTTCAGCGCTGCCAACTCCTGTCCGTCAAGTCCCCGAGGTGCGGGGCTGTCCAGTTATAAAATGGGTCGCGGTCTCACAGCTGACCTCATCAATGAAAACTCCCAATCTGAAAATGACAAGGAAGCGTCTGGAGGAGACAGTCCAAAAGTACAAGATGTTTTAAAAATGCATGCTGCCATGTAGAATAATGATGTTTTGTTTATCACTGTGGACATTCACTGGTCAAATCTGAAATGCAGTAACCTGTCCCCATGCTCTTTTTCTTGTCTTTAACAGGATGACTCAAAGCCTCCTTACTCGTATGCACAGCTTATTGTTCAGGCCATCACAATGGCACCTGACAAACAACTAACACTGAATGGAATATATACCCACATTACTAAGAATTATCCGTATTACAGGACGGCAGACAAGGGCTGGCAAGTGAGTGTCAATCAGCTCTTCTGTGTGCAGTGTCTTGAGACCGTTTAGTCATTTAATGTAATTAGTCATTGTTTTAGTGCTATTGTATGTCTGTGTGGTTGAGGTGAACTTGTTGAGCAGACCCAGGCAGACTAATTTATTATTATTATTATTTAGCTTTTTTTCACTTATTGTTTAGGAAAATCCACAAAATTAATACAGCATTGATAGTTAAGTTTTTTTTTTTTTTTTTTCTTAATGGAGTTGAGTGTAACAAGCACGTGTGAGTAGCTTTCTGAATTAGTGAGAATATCTAAAGAGGTCACACCATGAGGAATCTCAATGCTTTCTTTGTGATTTTGATATAAAAAGAAAATTGTTCTGTCATACTGATGGGTACATCAATGCATGATCATCTACACTTATAAGTTAAAGAAGATAAAGCTATTGTCTTAATGACCAAAGAGCTGAGAAGTACTCCAAACCTCTGCTCTGCTGACTGTGTGTAGCACCTAAAGCTCTGCAGACCCTTCTGAAGGATCTCAACATTTGAAACAAGCAGGTTTTTTTTAGAGCATGGCTGTTGCTTGTTTCAGTCTGACTCTTACAGGGTTTTTTTGTTTTTTTTTTTTTATGCATATTACACATGCTGTCAGGATGTTATACAGACTTTTCAATGAGGCTATTATTAGTGCACGTTGTCTCTTATTAATTGCTTCATCCATAAAATTGTCAAATTAAATTAAATTTGTACCTTAAGTGGTTGTGAAAACGTTAACCTTTTTGTTGCTTTTTTTCTCTCCCAGAACTCGATTCGTCACAATCTGTCTTTAAACCGCTATTTTATCAAAGTGCCCCGATCTCAAGAGGAGCCGGGCAAAGGCTCTTTCTGGAGAATAGACCCCTCGTCTGAGGGAAAGCTCATCGAACAAGCTTTCCGCAAGCGCAGGCCTCGCGGTGTGCCGTGTTTTAGGACACCACTTGGGCCGCTCTCATCCAGGTGATCATTAGTATTCTTCCCTTGTTGTTACTATAAGACTATTGTCATTTTTAGATAAACTGTTCCTAAATTGTAGTCACACTTTGTAACAAACAGACTTAAATAGCTCTTTTATGGTGGTGTGGGTCACAGAGATTGAATGCTTACTTCCCATGCTTTTAAACAAACAGGACTTCATGAACAATGTCACTTGAGTATATTCATACTTTTCTTCCCTTTGTATTTCAGGAGCGCTCCAGCATCTCCTAACCACACGGGGGCGCTGTCGGCCCACTCCAGCGGCGTTCAGACTCCAGACAGCTTATCGAGAGAAGGCTCACCTGTTCCTATGGACCCGGAGCCCACGCCTGCCTCCACTCCTGCTCCAGCCATTCAGCCCAAATTAGCAGTCATACAAGAGGCTTGCTTTGCACAAAATGCTCAAGGTAAAGCCATTCCTCATGCATGAGTCAAAACATGACCTTTGCTGAAATTAAGAGTGCTAAAGGAATTGTGTATTGAGTATAATGTTCACTAAAAGGCCTGATTGGTTCATTGGTGAATCAATTTGAATCAAATCAGTTTTGAAGCATCCTTATCCAGATATCACAAATGCCCGGAAAAGTCATAGAAATTCATTAGTGAGAAATTATGGAAACCTTTAATGTGTTCAATGTAATAAACATATGGTCCTTGCCTCCCTTTTTCAGTTATTTAATTTTAAAACAACACATTGGACTTGTATGATCACTTTTACTGTTGTTTGCTCACTGTATAAATGAACCTGTAAATATGTAGCGCCCTTTATATTTTAGAGAGATGCTATTCATCATGTGTGGGGCGTTGTTCTAGAGCACATTACAGAGCAACCCAACTGTCAGATTGTGTTTTCTCACTGCATTTTAACCAAACTTATGTTCCACACAGGTTCGCCTCTCAACACCCAACCGGTTCTCATCACAGTTCAGCGGCAGCTACCGCAGACCATCAAACCTGTGACCTACGCCGTCGCCACGCCGGTGTCCACTCCCACGTCCCAGCAGCCTGTCATGCAGACGGTCCATGTGGTGCATCAGATCCCCGCTGTTTCCGTTGCAGCCGTAACCGGACTGTCTACAGCCAACACACACGTGGCAGAGCCTGTGTTTACCCAGTCCAGCATCGTTTGTGGTGAACCGGATGAATGCAGGGACCGCACTGTGCTCAAAGGTGAGTATGCAGAATTAGAGGTCTGCACAGACTTAAAATTTATATAAAGAATGTGTGTTTAAGTGAGGTAAATAAAAGGTATTCAGTGAGCAGAGCAATGAGTGATTTCTCGTTGGTTTACATCAATGACGGACTGCAGCAGGTTTCACTTTAAAAGCAGCGCTGTCTTCACCATCGGCTTTTGCCATCGTTAGTTCTTTGAAGTCAGCTTGGTGTTTCCTGGCCTTTAGATGCTATTTCTTGTCCATGTATATATTTATTTGGTGAAAAGCCTTGTAATCAGTGGTCTGACTTTATTCCTTAAATGTTTGTCTGAATTTGTTCGTCCATCGTCCAGTTTTTTTTTTTTCGTTCAAGTTTAACTCGAATCAATATTTCACGTCCAGTTCTTTACTTATGTGGCAAGTAACCATGTAATGAGCAGGATAATGTATATCCAGCCGGTGTATCATCATGAAGGGGTTTGGATTAAGACTGGCTGGATGTCAGTTAACCATTTCAGATGTCAGAGAGAACTGCTAATCTTTAATCCTGTTTTTAAATTTTTCTCAGTGAAAGTGGAGCCCGTGCCTGCTATTACAACCACTTCTATAGGTGGGACGAGTCGCATTCTTCAGACGTCCCAGTCCAGCCCAATACAGACCATTACCATTGTGCAACAGGCTCCAATTGGCCAGCATCAACTGCCTGTCAAGGCCATCACTCAGAATGGGACGCATGTGGTCACTGCTGTCCAAGGATCTGGCAACACAGGTCAGGAACCAACGTCTGTGTTATCGCCATGTATTTACATTATAATTACAGCCAGCATTTCAGAATTGATATGGCATAACTTAGTACATTTATTAAAGCTGAATGGTTAATAATATCTTATTTTCAACTACAGTTTTTACTTATTTTTGTCTCGTTACAAATCTAATGCATCCCTTAATGTTTCAGTGCACTGTCTAGTTGTATCTTTCTTAGATCTATTTTTATTTTAATTATGGTGTTCTAAGTGTGAATTACATTGTTTTAAAGGGGTTATGAACTGAGAAACTAAAATTCCATTGATCTTTTCACATATAAGAGGTCATTGTGCTATGAAAACATCCTGTAAGTTTCAGAACTCAAAACTGTGTCGTTAGTCTAAAAACGGCTTATATTGAAGGCAGTCTGCCAAAACGACAACTTTTGGAACATTCTACTCTGATGTTATTGTGTGAATAAGCACCACCTTGCAGAAGAAGTTCCACATCAATGTTGATACATGCATGGTGTTTACGAAAGAGGCGAACACGCAGGTCTACACTGAAGCCAAACGATAAAGATGGCTCTGAAGACAACAAGGTGCTGTGCAGTGACAAGTTGTGAAAAAAAAAAAACAGTATTTGCATTGCCTTCCTTCTGATCCCAACATTACAATGAATGTTGGTATCATTATCTTCATAATGTTTTAATGGGCTTTTCAAAAAGATTGAAACTAAAAGGTGATGCCGTGCCGTGTTTTTGTGACATGATCACTATTGCTTTGTCTGTTAAACAGATCGTTTGAGATATACTGTGTATTTATGCGTTTTTAACCTAAATCACATCTGTGAAGGACGTAGACCAATTATTTCTCTTATAAACAAAGCTTTGTACTTGTCACACTAGTCACAGAAAAATGTTTCATGTGAGCAACAGTGTGATTTGCCGTAGGCTGCTGCAGGTGAAAGAGTATTGTATTGTATTCACTGACTGCGTGGTACAGCGCCAACGCACTGTAGTTACGTTTGGGATCATTTTATTTTAAATGAGGTTAATGTCATTTGCAAATGTTAATATTGTGTTTTAAAATACAACGACGAGCACCATGAAGCCATTTAAAAAGGTGCATTCAGTGGTCTTCACGACAGGATATGAAACAAAGTAAAATGATCTCAAAAGTAACTACAGCGTGCTCTTGTGATTTTATCAAATGATCATAGTCACATCTATTCATCTATGTCAGTGTTTCTCAACTTTTTTTTACACGGGGCCGCACTATGGTCCAAGTGCAAGTCTCGTGGGCTGCACGCATATCATTTACATAATACATCTCCAATACAAACCAACCTGATTTATAATATTAGTCTAAATATTATGATATCTAATCGATTACATTTATTGAAATAATTCTACTGCTCACAAATAAAACACCTAATGTTGTCGGAAGCTGACCAATTTTGTGAAATTCGGCTCAAAAGGAGTAACAGCACAATGAAGTTGCGATTGTAAGCTGCAGTCTGTAAGACGCGCACGGGAGCATGACTTGAAGCACGACACTGCAGAAAATGTGCGTTCACAAATGTAGCCTATGTTGATCCAAATATGGAAAGCACTTTCGAATTTAATAATATATGAGGTTCTCTCCAGAGATGTTTTGCCACATTTCTGCAGTTAAGGATGATTGCTGTGTAGTATGGGTGTTTCCATTTTGCCTGAACTTCTTCAAGTGAGTTGCGGGACAAACTGAAAATCCAGCACTCTCCTTCACTACCGATACTCAGACTGTTCTTGTTTGTATGTGTTCATTCGCTGACATTTTTCCACATTGTTCCCTTAAAAACAAATTTGTCCATTCTGATGCTCAATTTTACCGAACTAATGGCTGTTGATGACTATTTAAATTGAATTCTGCCTAAGTGCGCACTTGTATGTGTTCGTTAAATGCGGAACGTTATGTGAGTAGGTCTGCTCATGTCTATAAAATAATATGAAAAACAAAATAATTTTACGTAAAAACGTTAGGCTATAAGTTTTTTTAATTAATGTAAAAACTAAAATGAATTGTAAAACTGAAAGTTATTTTTTAAAATTTTGTTCAGCATGGTGGGCCGCATTTGAATTCGTGACAGGTCGCATGTGCTTATTATTATTTATTTATAATTATTTACATATTTATAATAAATGATTCAGAATTTTGAATGCACTTTAAAAATACATTTCCCATCAACTGGTCACAATGCACAGCACTGCTGTGTGCTGCGTCAAGATACGTGTGCGCGCTGATGTAAACAAGCACGGATGAAAAGCGCATGGCGGAGCGAAAGCACATTCACTCTCTGACAGCAGATGGCGCTAAACATAATGCAGGTGTTACCCTGGAAACAAAACAGCTTTTTGTGTCATCAAGTGTTTAAATGATTTAAATAGCCATTTAGATTAGTATATTCACTATAGTGTTCATTACAGTGCCAAATGCTTAAATATTTAGACTTAAAAGGCTATTTTATTTTGCCCTAGATATTGTTTGAAAGTGTTTTGATTCTTTATTGTTCGGTCAAATTTTACATTAGGGCTTCATTAGTTAACATTAGTTAATTCTTTAGTTAACACAAACTGAAATTCTTCTAAACATTCATTAATCTTAGGTAATTCCAATATTTAATAACACATTGTTCAAATCAAAAGTTGCAACTGTGTTATTTGATGAGCTAACATGAACTAAGACTTGTATTTTTTTTTTTAACAAAGATTAATAACTTCTGTTGCAAATGTAGCTCATTGTGAAAGTTAATGCATTAACTAAGGTTAACTAATGAGGTCTTATTGTAAAGTAATACCTATTGGTCCTTATAATTCTTTTGCACTTTAATCTGTGTCAAATTTGTAACTTTATATATATATTTTTGTGTATTGCTTTATTGTATTTAAATGTTCAGCTATTTTTAAGAAAAAAGTCATTAAACCTGTTGTACTGTATTATGACTTCACTTTTTTGCAACTAAATTTCAGTATCACGATAATACTGTATACTGTGATAAAAGCGTTATGATTTAATCACAACATGAAAATTTGATACCGGCATATCCCTTCCGGTGACTGTCACTGCAATTGACACATTTTGCAGTATTAAGGTTAATGATTAATTGATTTTTAATTTAAACAACGATAGATCTTGGGAATGATCGAAAATTCCACCCCTTGTTGAATTATGTATATGTTCAAGCAAATCCACTGTTAAAAAGATAAAAGCTCTATAAATTTGTGATGTTTCCACCATCAGTGAGTAATCTTGCTAATTAATCATGATCTCAATATTAAAATAATTCTAATTTTATTTTTTGCTGCAAATTACCAGGGCTGCTGTTTATGATGCAGAAAGTTCATTAAAGATATCTTAGCCTTTAAAGAAATGAAATGCTGCCCCTAGTGGTTGATTTTAATGTTAGGTTTAGGGCAGGCAGTACAGTCTGCACATAACAGGAAAAGAGCTACATTTTCACTAGTGCTCACATAGTCCTCTATATGGTTACGAATCTATAAAAATCACAGACTTCCCATCAGCACATTTGTGTGCTTTTACAAACTGATGTAATATAGTTGGCTGTTTCTAGCTTTGAACACAGAGCGTTGCTTTAGCGCGTCTTGCGCACAGCTAACGCGATCCGTCTGCTGTTTTTCAGCGAGTCCTCTGCACATTCTGGCGACCCACGCCTCGGCCTCGGCATCTCTACCAACCAAACGGCAGAACGGAGACCAAGCAGAGCAGCCTGACACTAAAAGAGCCAAGACTGAAGACACAGCGGAGAGAGACAAGCAGAACGCCACTGACTAGGGCAGCCATGTCACGACCTTTGACCTCAACCCATTTTTTTGTTTCTCCCCGCCTGCCACGCACCTGCTGCAGCCACATCACCTGTTAATGAATACAAGGTGCCAAATAGTGAGGTGAGATGAAAGTCAGTGGATTTTGAAGAGTAGTAACGATTAGAATCGGGGTGAGAGAAATGCAAGGTGGAGGTGAAAAGAGAAAGGTTGCTGTTCTGAAGGAGGGACGGTGGGCCTTTTACATGATTAGGTAAATACTCACAGATATATGCACACACATATATTAATATAGCCTACTTGAAGTTATAAAATTAAATGTATCGTGGGTGTAACCCAGCAGAGAATTTCTCCATCGCTATGAACTCTGGGCTGAACGTGGATGGAGAGCAAATAGACGAACCCCCTTTATGTTACCGAACAAAAGACCGGCCAATGACCGATATAAATATTAACGTAATGTCACGCATGTGTATCAGATGTGTGCTCGAGATTCCCCTGTTCCCAGTCAGAGGTCTTGAACATTTGCATTCGACTGAAAAGACAGGTCAGATATGGACTTGCCAAACATCGTTTAACACCGATTAGCTCTTAAAATGTGAACCTGCTTCTTATTTCAGCTTCATATTCACAGATGGGAAAATTAGGGTTTTTTTCTCTTGGGCAAAGGGAAATGTGGGGAGGTTTTTTGTTTCTTTTTTTTTTTCCTGTTTCATGGCAGCTAGCTACCATGTCCACCTACCTAATGCAGTCTTTAGTAGGTATGCAGTATTTTGTCGTATGTGTACTTTAGGACCTTATTTGTGTGTGTTTCCTGAGGCACAAATACTCAACTTAACAGGCAGTGCTGAAGTGAGGTCATTTTGCTTTTGCTTTTTTTCTTTTTGTTTTCATTTTTAAAGACGTTGACTCATGGTCATGGAAATGAATGTAGTTTCTTCATTTTTATTTTATTATTATTTTTTTTTTTCAGAAAAAAAAGAAACAACACTATTGAGGGTTTGAGTTATTTGCTATTACATCAAATCAGAACGATGTTTACTCGCATCCTCTTTTTCATATTTTAACCAATAACCTATGAGAAATATATTTCCATTTGTACTTTAAAATATATCAGCTTGCATGAACGTGTTGAGAAAATGTGCTGTATCTGATTCGTTTCCTGACTGCAGGAAACTGCAGAAGATGAAAGAAAAAAATGCAAAATATTATTTTATACAGTTGGGATCATTACTGCACTTACCTTTTGTTTCTGACATTTCCTTTCCTCCCGTTGTTTTTGCTTTTATATTCCAGATGTTGTTGGCTGTGTTTGATATCTTTGTGTTGAAGTTGTCTCCTTGCCTGTTAATATTATTTTATTCTGTTCAAACAACTGAAAGAGTCTCACGGATAGTACATGCTCCACAAGAAGAAGTAAGTGGTAGATGTTGTTCCGCTTCAGTGGGTATATGCATTTTTTATAAATTAAATTAAAAACTCCATAATTTCTGTTCTGTATTTGTGTGACTGCTGAAGATGATGATTGTCGTCTAGATGGCGCTGTACGACACAACTGTACAGGATGATATAAATGCTGTCGCAACAGTATCCAGCTTCTCAGAGAAATCCAAATGAGAGAAAACTAAAACCAAAGCCTCTTGTTCTTTTGTTCAATCAAAAGTAGGACAACAATAGCCGGTCCATTGTTGTGAAAGGCTTTGTTGACTCTCCTTGTGAAGTTAAAGGACACCCAGAAGGGAGGGTTTGCCACAAAACATTAAGGATATGAATGATTTATTGTGAAATATACTACATTTTCTTTTCAGGTTGTTGCTGATTACTCATTAGAAGCAGGTTCGGAGACAAAGGAAAATGACTTATGGATAAAGATTCTATAGTTAGTCTGTTGACAGAAACTTATTGTTAAATAGAAGTGAGTAACGTAAGGACGTGGAATTAATTGTTGCTCAGAGTCTTTTAAGTGTTTCCTATTTATATTCATTTTTTTTCCAGGAGGTTCTAATCAATTATCACATGTGATTTTTTTCTAGTATTAACACAGTAGCCAGTATTTCTTCAAAGGTAACATTAACTTGTTAAAGGATAATTAAAGAGCATCTTTTCCATGTTCTGCAGCAGGACGGTCACAGTGACAGTCAGTGTTTTCTTCAGGGTTGTGTGATTTGAAGGTGTTGGGATAATTTGATATCGTTCTCACACCTCAGGTGTTGATGGAAACACGACCCGCTGTCCATCTGGGCCGTCTTGTTCTGCTTGTCGCACAAGTTGTCTGATTTCTTGACAGTGCTAATGAATTAATAATAGGAGTCGTAATTTGCATTTCCATGGTGGCAGGAACTTGGGAACAGTGGTTAATGTGAGGTAGTACTGCCATGAGTTTACATGAGAGATATTTCAGCAAGATTACTGAACTCTACTGCTCGAGTTTTTATTGCATATCAAAACAAACACCACGTCTGCTATGTCGCGAAACAAGTCCTTCCGCTTATGATTTTCAGGACTTTTCCAGTGGTTACCTTCCTCTCCCTTATTCTCCGTTTACTGTGATTGTGAAAGACTTGAGTATTTAATGGCTCAAATATCCAGATACACAATAGCAGGGTGTGTCTCTTGTATTTGTCTGGCGGGTTTCTCTGGGTTTGTAATCATAACCTTAGGTGAAAAGCGATGGTGTTGCAGTGTTTGATAAGAGTACATGTATAATTCACAGCTAACTGTGTTTCTAGTAAACACACCGAAAAGGTCGTCAGTCCATTCCTGTCATTGGAGAGCTGCAAGATGGAAAAAGGGTGAGACGCTTCCAGGTGAACAGGTTTTCTGAAACGCTCAGGGTCTGAGCCTAAAATACTTTGATCCCAATAAAAGTTTGCAGAGGAGTATTTGTAATGCTTGTTTTAACATAGAGTTCAAATAGTGGTTCATACACAACTGCATATGCCTGCCAGGGCTGTATGACTAATAACAAACAAGTGATTTTACATAATTATAAAGCTGGAATAAAGGGGTTATATAAAACAATGCAGACATTTCAGAAGAATCAAATCAAATAAGATTTATTAAAAATAATGAGAAGCTTCCATATCGTGTAAAATAACAAAAACAAGTAACTGGCCAAATCATTTTATGAAAACTCTTTATCTGATAAAGATGAGAAACAAACAAAAAAATCTGAAATTAAACTTTCAGTACAAGAAAAAAGTATACATTTATTAATCATGTGTAAAGTGCTCATTAAAAATCCCTGAATAATGACTTCATTTCTCAGTCAGTCCAGATATGAAGGTTTGGTTAAAACATTCCGGTCTTACTGCTGCTTTTCCTCAGACTCTGACGAACAGAAGTAAAATGCACCTGAGAAGAGAGAAGAACAGCATCAAGTTTCACCAGTGTACAATATCCTCAAGACATTGAATCCATACAACAAATACTCATGGAATACACATTGTTAAGGTATAGTTTGGAAATATAATCATAACAGTGCTTTTCAGTACTGCTCAAAACAAAAGTATCAGGTCCACAACAGCCACGATAGTTTACATTAATTTTTTCTTAAAACAGTAGGCCCACAAGAATCTGTATTCATAGGACTGATAGCTACAATGAGCTTGAACTTGTAAAGTTAAGTAATCAACACCAATCTGCAATATGACCCTGAAGCAAATACTATGAAGTTATATAGGCCATTCCTGTTATGTTTTGTAATGCCCTGTCCCTCTTTCTCTTTTTGGTTGATTAAATTTTATACATCTATCAAATGATGAGAATATACTAGATAGCTACACAGTATTCATAAAGATCCATCAGATCGATAGATGTGCAATCAGTGGACAGATATAAAAAACTATGTTTAATAAACAATGTCTGCAACATGAAGAACTAATTAACATTTTTCAGATTCTTCATAACATCATTTTTGGTGGTTTGTCTCACTGCAAAACACTACATCCAGTTAGATAAAATTCCTAGAATTTCAAAAGATGGTTAAAAATATCGAAATGAGCTGTTGACACTTTAATATAGGCCTAGGCTAACACTCAATCTCTACTGAAGTGATTAATTTCCATCCTGTTTATTTTCTTGCCCCCGTTTAGGCTAAATCAACTTTTAATAACTCAAGGCCAGTGCATATTTATTAAAGTCGGCTATAGATTTTCGTAATATAAAGATATTTCCATATCCTACAGCACAGGAAAGGTTTTAAAAGTGAAATTGCTCAAGAAGAATGTCAGATATAAGGTTAGCAGGTAAGTGTCAACGTACCGGTCGCTGTTCAGAGAAATCTCTCCGCTTTGCCGCTGCTCTGCAGGAACATCCCGGAGTTCTTCAGGATCTCCAGCTCCACGGTCTTCTCGTTCGGTGGCGCATCGGAGCCTCGGTCGTAAGCTTCGTTCACGCATCCCGCCGGTCCCGAGTTTTCCCACGTTATCCGCCTCGGAGCGTGATGTGTCACATCCCCGTTCATCGACTTCTTAACGTTATCCATGCACTTCTCACTGTGCATCCCCTTTTTGGACAGTCGCTCCGAGAGCTTCCGTGCCCAGTGCGCAAAGTTATCAAAAGTCCTCTTCTCTACATCCTCAGAGGAAACTCTAATATTCCCAGTGTACCACATGATCCACCAGAAGAGACTGAGAAAAACTATTAAAGAGCCAGTATAGATTAAGAAGTCTCCGTAAAATATGCCGTCCAATCGCAGATTGGCAAAAATACCGAGCAAAACCAAAGCAAACCCGATTATATCAAATGTAATCCCGAGGACAAATAACGCGGCGCAGCCCCCAATACACTTTGGAGCCATTGTACGGGACTAAACGGACTCGTACTTCTCCTCTGGCATTTACTTTTCTTTACACCTGTGAAATACACCTGTTCGGAGCACCGCCCTGTAGGCTATGTGACGTCACCAGAACGAACCTCAAAACGCGTGTAAAAGTTGTTTTGAGAAAACTAAACGTTCCAAATGAACGCTTTACAAATGTGTAGCGACAGAAAGTGTTTATATCGTAAAGTCATGGGTTGCATTACCATTAGATGAGTGCAAGCAAAAATAAATAATAATAATAAAAAAAATTGTTAAACAATTGTAACCTAATTTTTGTCTGGAAATGATTTTTATCCACTTTGCAAAATTGCGACAGTTATTATTCTCAACACTCCTTACCATTGAAAACACCAATATGCGTGAGGAAAGATGAATGATTTAGAAGACAAGCGATGTGTGAAGAAAAAGATGAAAAATTAAGGTAGCTACATTTCAAGTGTCGTTCTAGCTGTATATGTTAAGATTGTAAAAATATGATTCGCAAGTGTTTACGATATAAACAATCTAGCTATGTATGAAATATTGAAAGAAACTACTAGGTAATTTTATTCTAAAAAAAATAAATAAATAAATAAAGCTGTTACTAATACGGTTTGACCGGCAGATGGCGCTAATGATCTTCGCAAACTGCGAGCATCTGCAGACATGCGTTTTGTAAGAATCAAATAATAAAAAAAGGCACCACAAAGGCAGCAAAAACATTCATTTATACCTCCGTTTCTAATATATGAGCACATTATAACAGCCTTTTTTTTGTATAAAATAATCAATGTGAGAAGTAAAAGCATGTCTCAGTAATGTTTCCTAGATTCCCACCACACTGTGGAGATATTCCTCCAGAAACCAGCAGCTGGCATCCAGAGTGATGATGCCAGAGGATACAATATTTTGACTAGGGACAAGCATAATAAGGTGTTAGAAATAATTAAGTCCTGGGGGACAAAAGCTAGTAAAAAGCTTGTTTTTTCCCCCCCGAACTGTTCATAGAAGACGTTCAAGAATTGAGTGGAACGTTAGGGTGAAAGAAAACGTCACAGTCTTTTCCTGACAGCAATATCATTGCAACAATACATGCAAATGTTGATGTGCGAGTGACAGTATGTAGACGAGCTCTGTCACTGATCATACAGTAAATACAGCAGTAAAACTGTCCCTTGAAGTCTTCACCAGTCGTGTGAAGATGTTGTCCTGCCATTTCTTTACCTGAATTCAACCTCAACTTGCTGTTGTGTGCTGCAGTTTTTGAACTAAGTGAAGCTAAACTCTCTGGTTTTGTCACAGACTGCATTGCAGGGTCAGAGTGGCCATTTTGTTGGAAGCTGTGAAATTCACAACAGCTATATATTATGTTGTGTATCGAGCTAATCATTTATTTGAAGGACAGTAAATCATTCATTACTCAGAGGAAAAGATTGTGGCAATGTGCTTTTAATAGTCTGAATCTGCAGCCTGTGGAGATGTTTAAATTAATCATTCTTTATAAATATATATATATATATTAAAAAAAAGTTTTTCCAGTAATCCCGATAGCTTGCAGCAGTAATGTTTCTGTTTCGCCGAATCGATACATGACACTAAAACATCTTGTAACATCTAAAATTGTTGTACATTCTTTGGTTTATAATTATTTTTTTTTTTGATTTTAGATTTTATACTTTCTATAAGTAACTTTGCAACTACATGTCTACTAACTCTCAGAGTAGACTGCTAGGTTAGGTTTAGGGTTAGTAGAATAAGTTGACATATACTTGCAAAGTTTCTCGGTATGTTGAATGTTGTGGACCCATCAAAATAAAGGGTTAGAAGATATTAAGCATTAGACAGTCTACTAATACTCTAATGACTGCTAGTTGACATGAAGATACTTAATGTTAGCAGAATGTCTAAAGTGGACTATCAAAATGAAGTGTTACCCATTCTTCTGTTTTGTGAGCCCCCCACACACTCATCACCGTCAGTCTCCGATTCGCCGCCGTGGCCTTTCGCCCTCAAATCACTAATGAACGTTTTTACAAGATCTCCATGGGTCCTAAAGCCTATTGGAAATGATGTCAAATATTTATTTTTCCTAGAAGAGTTTTTGCGAAGAACAGATCTGCGCTGCATAATTCAGCGTCAGAAGATGAATGAAGACATAGACATCACACGGGGATCGCTCAGAGCTTGATCTCATTACAGGAGAGATTCTCAGCAAAAGAACCAGAGCCGGGCACCAGATGTAACAAGACAAATGCTTTCTAATCAGGCCTCAGAATGGACCTCCGTTTACAGCAGGTGGTCCAAAACTTCACATTTCAAAATGTCAGATCTCAGCACTTAGAGCTGGGGATCTTTCCAGAGCGTCTGCCTCTCTCCTAAGTCTTGATTTCCCAAAGGATCTGTAGTCCTGACACGCTTGAGCTTCCCCGAGCATTTAAGCAGACATGCCTGTTCTGCTATCAAAGGCATTGTTGCTCCCCGTTTTGCTTTCTTTACGCCTCTTACCTGCAACTTTCTCAAATCTGGGGATGTTTTATGTAAGAAATGACAGCCTGTGAAAGTAATTTGAGGAATCAGATGGTCCCCGGGACAAGAACTGCATTGCGTAGGCTACCAGTGAGTCTGCGGGCCTCATATCAAGGATAGTCAAGCTGCAAGGCTGTAATTTCTGGATCAGACTGTTGACGCTGCGGGCGAAGTGTGGGAGAGCTGTTGTTTTTGTGACTTCCTCGGGGTCAAAGTGCACTGGTTCATTACATCAGTCCAAGGTTGTTTATCTATGGATGGCCACGCGGCTCTAAGCTCTCATATTCGCTAATCACAGCTGAGTGTTTACATTCGCGATCATCGCCTCCCTGTGAGCGTTCAATATCAGCCGTGCCACAACCGCAGTGCAATAATTCAGAAAAAAAGGAGTGGGAAGGAGGCTAATTTGTTTTTTTATTATCCGTCTCAATGATGGCTTACTGGGTAGGATTTGTGTGGTTGTTGAAGAAATCCTTCGAATAATAACTAGAGTGTATGCGTGTGTCCTTTTACTGTATGTATGGATGCGTGCCAACAAAGCCATGCATCTCATCTGACAGCGGCGTGATAAACGTCACTTCTTCTTGTGTTTTAATCAAGCTGAAACACAATGCGCCGTCATGCTGTGACATGCACGTATCCGTGTGCATGTTTTCATTGGCGGGTCTCAGTTCGATGGGTTTGAATGTTTTGATCGAGGCTGTATAGTTGTGTTTGGTAGAATGATGGATCTTGACTGAATGCGTGTGTATCGAGTGCAGCTCTGTCCTGTTCAACCCACACACAAAAGTTGATCCCCACGCGTTTGATTTAGCAAAGATAATCACAAGGCCTGCAGCTCGTGGAGAGAAAGAGAGATCAGTCTTATCTCGCCCAACAGATCCTCACACAGCAGGTTTATCTAAACCCGCAGTTGATTCATCCATCTGTGATGATTATGATTTTGTCATCATTCGTGGCTATTCTTTTTTAAGCTCTGGGGATATTTGTGAATTGAAGCCCACATGAGGCGCTTGGCTGCATTACATGATTAAACCCCATTGGTACGACAAAGCTAATGTATCTTCTGCCTGCTGACAGGTATCCTGAATTGTGTTCCCAACTGAAACTGATGGAGTAAGACTTAAACCACTGCATTCATCAGGAGCCAACTTCAATTTACAACCTGTTAAAAGAAGAAAAGAGTGATCTTTATCTAGAGGACTAACAGACAATAAGCTTCAGGTAAATCACAACCATAAATATAATTGCTGATTACCTGCAGAATGTATTCTCACATGTGATTGGACAGAAATCTGCGTATTGCAGGATGAATACATTAGCACAGAGGTTGTTAGCTGTCTTCCAGCTAATGTTTTGTCAGGCACTTGACGCTGCATGGTTTCTCGTGAGACATTGGCTATTGAAATGGCCTTACAATCTTTATTATAATCTTTATCATCTAAAAACATCTTTCCTCGGAGAAAAACAAGTCAAGTGCCTTCGTTTAAGGATTCCAATTTTCAGAAGTGAATTTCTCATCCGATGTTTTGTCTTGAGTATTGCAGACACATTCTTTTGCATCATCTTTTATTTTTTTTTGTTGTGTTTCTCCTTGCAGATCGTACATTAGGAAAATAATACACGTTTCGGGGGTAGTCATGAAATTGTTTATGTCTTCTTGTCATGTGCTGGGAATAAATAACATGAGCATTTTGATGTTACAGTTTATGATTTACAGTTACATTTTCTATTCTTGCTCTGACTTTGATCTTTTCATCTAGGTTAGGATGTAAAATCTCTGGTTAGGGATGCATGAAATATTACTATATGTTATCGGATGATAGTAGAGGTTCAAGTTCAAATTACAGGTAATGGACTCAATTGGATATTCAATCTTTCATGCTTATTTCCATAATTTTTAAATTTAGGTTACCCTTTCATCATATAAAACTTACTAAAAGTTGACCTTAAAAAACACTAATAATTTTGTGTAATAGAATAGAGAACACATATTCACAATCAACTAAGAGTTTTCCCTGCACAAACTCCTAATTTGCTGCTTATTAATAGTTAGTTAAGGTAGTTGTTAAGTTTAAGTATAGGGTAGGATTAAGAGATCTAAAATACGGTCATGCAGAATAAGGCATTGATATGTACTAATACACAGCCAAAATGCTAGTAATATGCATGCTAAAAAGCAACTAGTTAAAAGTGAGAATTGATCGTTAAAATAGTGTTACTTTTTTTCTTTTTTCTTTTTTTGACACCAGACATTAATATGTTGTGATTGCAATTTTTTTATTTATTTATTTACTTTTAGACAAAGTATAGAATTTTAAGATTTTAATTTTAAGATGTTCGTCTGTTATCCACCATCAGGTTATTGGTATCAGCCAGAATGTTAATATTTATAAGGCAGTATAAGAAGGAAGATACGGACCACTTAATGTAAACCACTTAACGCATGATTTGAGTTATAGAAGCAATATCCAAAGCATTGTTGTCAGATTTTATTGCTGACTTGAAGACATGTGGTATTGGAATGCAGTCCAATGTCTTGGCCCAATTCAGATAGTTGCAATAGATAGAGCTACTCGCATAATGAAAATAGTAAATTGCTGCACAATAAGATGGCTGCCGAGCACACTGACTTGCCTTAAAGGGACTTTGAGTTTATTCCTGTGCTTCTTCTGAAGTATCGGAGTCTGTTTTTTTAATCAGGTAGATTTGCCTTTGGAGACAGCCTGCCATAGATAAGGCTGGAATTTATGAGATTCTTCGCATTCTGAAAACAAACAATCATATTTTGCCTTGAATGCGGTGTAGATGATAATTTAATTGGACTGAAGTGTGCAATTTGACACTTCACCGCCGCGGCTTTCATTTGAAAACATCAGTATGATAAGCTAGTGCTTCATTGATCTGTTCTGAGTTGTTTTAGCCGTTGTCTGTTTAATGAGTCTGCAAAGCTAAGCTCTTTTCATTTATTTGGGGACTAAGGGATCTGAGCATGAATAATCACTTCATAAGTATGATAGTAACAAAAGGCGTTTGTTATATATGTGTATTCATATCTGCACATACTCTAGTTTACCCAAGGATCAAGTTGTTTTGAATTAGCTTTGAAGCACAAATCACCCAATGCAATTACGATCCTCACCACGCCTCAGTGAGGTATATCTGCGCCTGTATCTGTGCGTCAAGGACGTGTGACAAAACCCCCATCAGGAGCAGGGCGAAGGTCTGGCATAATGTGATTTCAGGCAGCATTTATGAGAGACCTACCTGTCAGATACTCACCCGAGTCTGACATAAACAGGGTTCACGTCTGAAGACGAGCCTTCTTTGTTTAGCAACGCCACCTGGAGATGTCTAATTGTAAAATAAACCCACTGACAGCTCAGAAGACGGACCATCTATCACATTTGTCCTTTGACTGTGGGATTTGGCAGGTTCGGTGGATGAGAGCAATTTGTAGTGCTTCCCGCAGCCCGCTGGGCCATGCCAAGACCGATTGGTGGACTTGGCCTCGTTCACAAAGCGTACAGCTTTTTAGGAGCTCCTCTGGCACTCAGTGAATGGATACTGGCATAATCGTTTGAAGGACGACATTCCTGCTCCATTTTTGTGGTGCATTACTGGCTGTAATATCAATAACTGTATCCCACCTGTTCTCAAGGGAATAAAAATTACTGTGCATATGTTTTTACAAAACCAGCGTAGCATTGCTTCAGTTTCCTGGTGAGATGCGCTGAAAGTGTGATTTTTATTTCTACTGAATCCTAGGGAGCATACAAACTCAACAGAATGTGCCTTCAGTGAAGTGTGAATGGCTTAAAATTGCTATGGACACTTCTGATGTTAAATGTTGTATTTAAAATTGAATTTCAATTAATAAATGAATCCAAGTAGGTTTAAAGGTTACATCCACTTAAAAGTTGCTTCGAATTCAGACTGTGCGCACAAAAACAAAAGGAATTTCTTGCGGTTTTCAGCAGCTCTGAGTACAAACATACACTTACACAATAAAGTAATATATATCTAGATGGAGTAAGTGGAAGGTTTGTGTGCAGGTATGCAAATTCTATGAATAGATGAATAGAAATATGTATTTACATTAGTATCTACTTATTAAGGCCCAGGTGGCATAAAAACTATATAAAGATTGAACTAGAACATTATTTGGAAATAAATTCAGCTTTTCAAAATGATTAAAGTCTCATATGTATTGGAAAAAAGGATGTGCTTCTACCACACAAACACTATCATACCTTTGCACATAGAAATATACACAATTAAACTAGTAAAGTATCTAAAACATTTACTGTATGAATAACTACAGATAAATATAAATGCTTATGAATAATTTTAGATTAATAGAAAATTGAATTTATGGAATGAATAGTTTGTTTCTTTCATCGAGTTAATTCTATCATTATTTAATTATTTCTTAATTTTATTGTTATTTTTTTTGTTATTTGATTGTTTATTATGTTACTTATTTTTATCATCATTTAATTTTGTTTTTGTTTTTGAGGAGTGGTCAGATTTAGGGTCATGCTGGGATTCTATACTGTAAAATATCTATATATCAATAAAATATTAATGGAAATGAGATCAGGCTGATACAGTATTCACCTGGGAATGGCAGCGATGTGTGAAGGACTAGAGGAACATATTTTGGGTTCAATCTATATATGCTTGTCTTTAAATTAGCTACCACTTATAAACTTGTATTCTTGTTTTTTTTTTTTTTTATGACAGTGCAACATTGTTTGTGAGCGTCATGTCTTAGTACGGCCTGTTGGCTGTGGATTACATGAATCATAAATCAGCAAATACAGCAATCAATGAAGCTGAACAACAACAAGCCAAATTTCACCTCCAACACTGACATGCGGCTCCAGCTTGGCAAGAAAAGGTTAGAGCAATTAACTGAGTCATTGTCATCTCAGGACCCGTAATTATCAGCTCACATTTTCCTGATCCACGCCATCCACCTTGCAGTGTGGGGCAAACACGCATTATAACCACTGTCTTGGTTTAGAGCCAACAAAACGGATGACTTAAATTATTAAGACATAGCAGAACACAATAATTTAATGTTTCCAGTGTCTGCGCTGCAGCATGTGTATAATATATAAAGCTCTGCCACAGACATTGGCAGGCAGACTCGATTGCGAGCAGCTTTGCTTGCTGGTCAGGTTTCAGAAAATTCCTCCAGCATGTACCTTAGTTATCCAGCCCACCCCAGCATGGCCTTCATGAAAGGGCATCGTAAGACAGGAATATTGATAGGCCTGTACCATGTTCGGAGACCGAGTCTGAAGGGCCCAACAGGATTGAGGGCTGTGCTGTGTTATAAAAGCCATGTTATTTCCACTTTCTCCAGCCTCTGGGTCCATGCAGCAGACTCTCTCTTGATTTAAAAAAAAAATGGAGGAAGAAAATATTTTGTTATTTGTTTTTAATGGCTAACTCGTGCCATCATTCATGAAATGCATGTATTTAATGTATGTATCTTCATTTTATTTTAAATTGTTAGTTTGCCTGATGACTATTAAAGGGATAGTTTTTACTATAATTATTGTTATGTCATTATTTGTTTTTTTTTTTTTTGTTCATTTCCAAATGTTTTTCAAAAATGTCACAGGTTTGGGTGTGAGTAAAAGATGACAGAATGATCATTTTTGGGTGAATGATTCCTTTAAATCAGCATAGTGTGTAAAGAGCTGAGTGAGGATGGTCTCAGTTGGACTCTGACAGCTCGCCTGATGTGCTGCTACTAAATAATCCCACAAACAGAGAGATGTGTTATGATTCATTCACAAATTTAAATAGTTTCTCTCCGTCAGTCCTCACACATACAGAACTGTTCATGAAGAGCCACACGAACACAACGCAGCACTGTTGATGATGTGGTCATCATGACAACTATGACTAGTTCTGTATTCACACAGAATGTTCATTTTAGTGTTCCAAAGATAAACGAGGGACTTATGGGTTTGGAGCGACATGAGGGTGAGTAAATAATGAGAGAATTTTAATTTTTGGGTGAATTATCAGTTTCATCTGAGGTAGTAAAATATTTTAGAACATTGTCAGACGTATGCTTTTGATGTTTTGCAATATAATGTTCAGCACATTTGTTGGTTGTATCTATTTGTGTTCTTCTGAATCTCTCTGAGACGCTATAATGAGGTGTCCTCTGCCATCCAGAGGCTCAGCGACCGAGACTTCTCTCAATCTAGCTGGGGAAGGTCCCTGTCCTCCCTCTCCCAGATTAAAGGGAGAAGCTTTTAGATACAGGTGAAGCAGCCATGCATTAACTGCGTGACACGCTGCACTCTCTGGGCTCGGGTGCAGTGAGATTGCCATGGCTGAGAGCCTGCCTCTCTTTTCAATCCTGCCAGTGAGATCAAGGCATCCCAGAGTTATGAGCATGGTGAGAAATGGATGGCTAATTCAATCAAGTCTATTATTCCTCAGGCTGAGCTCTGTTGTCTGCAGCCCATGTGCAGGCGTTTTGATGCATTGCTTCTCTTCTCAGCACACCAGCCCTCTGAAATCAAACAGGGCCTAAGTCAGTGTACCGTGGTGAGGCATGGAGACCTAGCCTCTCTTTCCCAATGACTGACAGCATTTTCACTATTTCTCCACTGACATACTGTTCACTGCCACACGCGGCCAGTTTGAGATGCTGCTTGGAGTTTTATACGTTCATAGAATGTTTACTGTCTTGAGACATGCTGAAGTTTGGTCTCGTACTCTATTGCATACTTTGTTAGTGTTGTGCATTTGCTTAGCCCTTTGTTGTGATAAACAGTAAAGTGTGTTCAAGCATTAGCAAAAGACAGTGTAAAGAAATACTTTTTGTGGTGAGCGGTAAATCAGAGGAGGTTGAAAGCGGTTAGTAAGTGTATTTATTTTTTGTCTCAGTGTTTTGCAAAGTTTTCGTTCTTAGGAAATGCTTGTTTTGTTTACTGTGTTTAGACCTTCTGAAGTTGCATTTGGTCTCGTACTTTATTGCATAACTTGTCAGTGTTGAGCGCTTGCTTAGCCCTTTGTTGCGATACACAGTAAAGTGTGTCCAGCTCAATTCAATTTCCATTTTGTCAAATGGGTATAAAAAAGGTTAGTATACCGCGGCAGTGGTCGCAGCAGCCCTCGTGTGAAGACCGAAGAGTGTAAAGACCATTGACTCTACACTCAGGGACACCGGCAAGGGACATAAGTATCGCTTTGATTTATCCTCATTTCCACACCTTGCTTCAGTTCTGTTTCAGTTTTAATGACCAACTCTTACTATCTGTTTCCATAACCCTACTATTACTACCACTTGCAAACCACACATCGCACACTATAGGCAGCACAATCCTAACAATCTGCGCACTATGTCTGCTAATAAACTACTTTCTTTTTCTATTGGTCTCTGGAATTGTCAGTCTGCAGTAAACAAATCAGATTTCATTACATCTATTTCTAGTCATTCAAGACTAAACCTCATTGCCCTGACAGAAGCGTGGATCAAACCAGAGGACCCCCAGGACCACAAGGTAACTTCTTGGATGAATTAGATGTGCTGCTCTCAACCTTTCCTGAGGATGGTACTCCCCTAGTTATGGTTGGACACTTCAGCATCCACCTAGATAAACCTCAGGCTGCAGACTTTCACACTCTGCTTGCCTCAAGAGAGTGTTAACTACAGCTACTCACAAATCAGGCAACCAACTGGACCTTATGTACCCACAACACTGCTCCACTGATCATGTACTGGTTACTTCACTGCACACCTCAGATTATTTCCACCTCACTCTTAACCTCATCATGGTTCCTGACACAATACATATCCCTCCTCATGTCATCTTTCGACGTAACCTACACTCACTCTTACCCTCCCGGCTATCTGCTATGGTTTCATCTTCGCTTCCTTCCCCTAAACAGTTAGCATATCTTGATGTTAACAGTGCTACTGATACTTTCTGCTCCACTCTTGTTTAGACACTGTCTGCCCCTTGTCTTCCAGGCCAGCCCGTACCACCTCTTCTACCCCTTGGCTGTTCTGATGTTCTCAGCGAACATCATTCTAAGCTCAGGGCTGCTGAAAGGGTGTGGCGCAAATAAAAAAATCCTACTGACCTTAATGTGTATCAGTCACTCCTCTCTTCCTTTTCTGCTAATGTCTCCACCACTAAAAGGACATACTATCATAACAAAATTAACAATTCCTCTAACTCTCCCATGCTCTTTAAAACAATTTCCTCGCTCCTTTGTCCTCCTCCTCCATCAACTCTAATAGCTGATGACTTTGCCACGTTCTTCATTAATAAAATTAAAACCATCGGTGCACAATTTTCCACTCCACAATCTGTCAAGCACGTCTTACCAGCAAACATACACTCATTCACATCCTTCTCTTCACTCTCTGAGACAAAAGTCTCCAAACTCATCCTTTCTAATCATCCTACTACTTGTCCTCTTGATCCTATTCCATCTCATCTCCTTCAAGCCATTTCTCCTGCAGTTGTACCTGCACTCACTCACATCATTAACACATCCCTTCACACTGGTGTTTTTTCCCTCAGCATTTAGACAGGCTCATATAACTCCAGTACTTAAGAACCCCCCGCCCCCCAACCCATCTAATTTAGAGGACTACAGACTGGTTTCCCTTCTTCCTTTCATTGCAAAAACACGAGTTGTATTCAACCAAGTCTCTGCCTTTCTCACAAAGAACAATTTCCTCGACAGCAACCAGTCTGGTTTCAGAAGTGGACATTCAACTGAGACTGCATTGATGTGAGTTGTTGAAGCCCTAAGACTGGCAAGAGCGGATTCTAAATCTTCAATACTTATCTTGTTTGATCTGTCCGCTGCTTTTGACACAGTTAACCACCAGATCCTCCTGTCATCCCTATTGGCAAAGGGCATGTCAGGAACCGCACTCCAGTGGTTTGAGTCTTACCTCTCAGATAGGTCCTTTAAGGTATCTTGGAGAGGTGAGGTGTCCAAGTCGCAACATCTAACTACTGGAATGCCTCAGGGCTCAGTTCTTGGACCACTTCTCTTCTCTGTCTACATGTCATCACTAGGTTCTGTCATTCAGAAACATGGCTTTCATACCACTGCTATGCTGATGACACTCAACTCTACCTCTCATTCCATCCTGATGATCCATCGGTAGCTGCTCGCATCTCATCTTGTCTAACAGACATTTCTTGCTGAATGAAGGACCATCACCTTCAACTCAACCTTGCCAAGACAGAACTGCTTGTGGTTCCATCAAACACATCGTTTCATCACAATTTCACCATCCAGTTAGGCACATCAACCATAATTCCTTCAAAAACAGCCAGAAACCTTGGAATTATGATTGATGATCAGCTGACTTTCTCAGAAAGTCCCATCTAAAAAATGTAACATAAAAAAATTTGTTACATAAAAAATGTAACAAAGTAGTCTTTTAATTTAATTGTATTCAACCGTTCTCTGTAATCGCTTTTTACCAAAATAGTGCTAATTCTCATGCCAGTGTGTCACCAAAATCTGAGCTGGTGATGGGCTGCTGTTCGCAGAGGAACTGCAAACTTCAGACTTCGCTGAGGAAGTGCACCACATCATCGCCGCTGAGAACCGCTCTCTCCTGTAAGGATGTAACTCGGCAGCTGGGTTGTTTCTTTGGAAATAGGCTCAACCTAATGTCACGTAGCCAGACCTTAGGACTGACGGCTGAAGGTATAGAATCCATGGAAGCTTTCATTGACCAAGGCCCCCCCATGAGGCCGTTTGACCGACATGTCAAACAACAAATCACAGTTCATTTAGTTTCAGCGTCACGTTTCATGGCGTGGAAATTTCGCCACAATAACAGACCAGTGTGTAAAACTCTCAGATGTATTTTAGAGATTCTATGCCGTGAACTTTAAATATCTCACATACTTGTGGGAATCCAGCGATTAGTTGATCCTGAACCTGACAGCTGTAAACACAGCAGCTTTATTCTTTCGTGAGGGGGTTTGGCACCACGGCATCTTTGTTTCCAGGTGGAACGTTAAAGAATGAGACACACACGTCTCCCGGAAAATCTGTATAATTCAACCAATCAAATGATGACTTCGGAACTCCTGAAGTGTTTCCACTTTTGTGTGCCATATGCATCAGATGTTCAGCCAACAGTTCATGGGCATGACGTCTGAGGCTGAGACTAGGCTCAACACAGCGGTTGGTTAGAAAAAAACAACAACAAAAATAAAACAACCCAGCAACTTAGTTACAGAAAATAAACAACAACAACAGCCATCATAAAAGTTGCTAGGCAGTTCAAAAGTACAAAGGTAGCGCTCTGATACTTTGTTCTCAACCAAAATTATTGGCTGTTGAACACCTAATAGATTAATGAGACCAAAGACTGCCTGTTAGATTTACCCAAAACAAATTATATCTCATGTTTAACCACTATAGAGGCATCAGAGCCAGCGGCGAATTTCAGAAGATTTTGCTGAGGTGAGGCTGCTCTCAGCAGTTTATTTAAATAATTATTTAAACAAACCTCTAAATAAACTACAGCTGAGTCCAAAAAAATGTATGTGTGTAGATTAATAAAAATACATTACCAATTATAATTGTAAATTGTTTTGTTAATTAATATATAGATTTTTTTTTAATAATTTTTTTTTATTAAATAATGCTTATTTCTTTATTAATTTTTCATAGGGACTTTTAGCCATCACTCAGGACTGGCATATGTGTGTTTACCGTGTGACCCATTTTTATCAACAGTTCATCCATCGATTTGAAGTGTGACCTTCATTATATGTACTTGAGTTATCTTATATTGATGCTACTGTGTTCAGCATGAAGTGTACATTTCAGTGGCCATAATTACTGATTATTTCTTTCACAGGAAGGCTCATTAAGGGTAATCTCCTCTTCCAACAGCAGTAAATGTGCTCCTAAGATATATGACAACATTTACCAAGTGAAGCTCTACTGAGTAGCGAGATCATACAGCTGATTACATGCTGAGCGCTCTGATAACTGAACACAGACGAGAGATAGAAAGGGACAGATATTTAGAGGGGAACTGAAGGAGATATGGATTTCATAATTGGAGTGGGAGGCAGAAGTATAAATCCCCTCTGCTGAAGTTAGCGAGGAGGTATATGAAAAATCATTCACTTAAACACAACAGATCCATTTAATTTTCTCCATTAATTAGAATAATAATGAAACACTTACTCTGAGTCCGAGTCCTTTCCATTTGAGTGTAGCAAAAAGCAGACCTAAGCATTTTAAAGCTGTAGTCGAGTTCATAGAAGCCAGTCTGTAATTGATTTGCCTCTCATGAGAGCCGGAGAGAGAGAGACAGAGAGTAAAAGCAACAAGAAAACGTCACTCCATTGACTCCATTTTAGCCCCAGAACATCACACAAAACGTGCCATTATCAGTTCCTTTCACTGTTTTTTTTTTCTTTCTTCAAGACCAAAACTGTTTTTAAATTGGGTGACCCAACACAGTACTAAAACAAACATACATTCAAACATACATTAATTAAAATGTAGAATTGTTACTATCAAATGCACAGTCCTGACAGTAATGTTACCATGACATAGACTGAATAGAAAAATCTGCCTATTGTTTTTGCCACCCAACCTGGATTTTAAAGTCACTGCTCTTTGGATTTAAGAGGAATAGCGCAGCAAATGCTTGATTATTCCCTCCGAAGTTTGTAGTCAGCAAGGTCAAAGGGGGACCAGTGGGACAGAGGCAATTTATTCTGGAATAGATAATGGGAAGGATTTAGAAATGGCCTTTGATATGACCCTTGAGAAATAAAGAAAAAGGTGACTAAATAATTTATCAGCTGCCATTAATATGAATCAGAAAATAAATTTGTAATGAGATGAATGCAAATGTGCTGTGTGTTTGTCTGTGTGTGGTCAGGATTCACAGGCGCAAGGTTATGAGTCTATCCCTGATCCGTCAGCCGGAGGAGATGAATTCACCAAACAGAGCAGTTTCCACAGCTTGAATAAGAACAGAACCTGAAATAAATTTTAAAGCAACACCATTTGCTGGAAACTGTAAAATCACAACAAACTGATGTCAGTATTTAAAATAAGCTACATTCTGATTAACTGATGAGAATGTCTGTATTGGCCAGCAGTTCTGAAGAGACTTGATCTGGAAACTGCATAATTTGGCAAAGATCTACGATCATTTTCTTCCCTCAGCAGTGCATTAGCAGTACTAAAGAGCTGCACTCTTTTCCCCATTTGCTTTAGTGTCACAATTATTTTCTCATTCGCCTCTTATAATTGGATTGAAATAACCATGATTATCCTTATCAGCATTATTTTCTTTATATGGACTGCATCTCTTTGTTGTGACACAATGTAATGCTATTTTTTACACTGATTGCCAAAACCTTCCATATTCAAATAATAATCATCATAACCATAATCATCACAATTATTTGTCTTTAAATGGTAAGTATCCTCTAAGACAGCAGCATTTAAACTTTTTAATGCCCCTTTTCCCATAGCTTTCTCACTGACTTTGTGGCAGAACGGAAAAATCTGTATGCCACTTTCAGCTCGGTGACGTAAATGTAGGCGTGCAACAATTAATGGGAAAAGTGAATAAAAATGACAGTTTTTTTGTGAGAGGTTTGTCAGAGGAGTTAATCAATTGTGCTACCGTGTGGAGTGGGACTGGTGTTCCGGGTCGGTCTGAAGCTTCCAGATGCGCTGTTTCCAGTCTGTGAACTGGCACGATGCACTTTCACGTACCCTCTTTATGCAGCTGTCCAAGTTGGAAAGCGTGGCTAGGAAAAAGGAGCATCCTAGAGTCCACAGCGGTCACCAAGATACTCTTTAGAAACCTCGTGATCTGCTGCACTTGGGTCTGTGACACAAAGCCATTCTTCCTCCCAACCAGCACAGCACACGCGCGCTCACACTTTTTTGTTTATTTGTTTACCCATTCCTACTACTAACTGCTTATTACTAAGTTTTTTTATTTTTTTTACATGGATAAATTTGGACATAATATGGACAACATTTTCATACAAAAATGGGAAACTTTTTATGCGTTTTGACTGTTCATTTACACAATAACAGCGTTTTGGGGACTGAAACGCGTATATTTGAAAACAGCACCATTGTCGTATCCATGTAAACACCCAATAAGGGAATCTTTGAAAACAGTGGAATCATGCACATACATAGTACGTGTTAGGTTTGTAGAAATGTGCAATGTTTATTTTAGGCAAAAGCGTACAAACATACACAACAATGGCAGAGTATATGGTACTGTGGTTGCTGCTCAAGAGTTTGCTAACGCTTCTTCAGCAAAGTGTGGATTTACTTTACCAATATTACAACCAACAGCAGAGACGCATCATAAACATCATATGTGACCCTGGACCACAAAACCAGTACTAAGTGTCAATTTTTCTAAATTGAGATTTATAAATCATCTGATAGCTGAATAAATAAGCTTTCCATTGGTGTATGGTTTGTTAGGATAGGACTAGAATATTTGGCCGAGATACAACTTTTTTGAAAATCTGGAATCTGAGGGTGCAAAAAAAAAAAAAAAAAAAAAAATCTAATTATTGAGAAAATCACCTTTAAAGTTGTTCAAATGAAGTTTTTAGCAATGCATATTACTAAACAAAAAATACATATAATATAATCGTCACTTCCCTACAGGCACTGTTTACTAACAAGGTGACAGCGCCAACTACTTGCCTGGCATATGTAATACAGTGTTTTTTGGCCGTTTTCGCGAATATGCGTAAACGCGAATTGTTTTGAAAACATTGTCGAGTTTATGTGAAACTTTTTAAAAACGCAAGGGAAAAACTTTTCCATTTTTTACCACATCGTTGTAGTGTAAACATAACCTAAATAGTGGGTTCTAAAATTGTTCTCCGATTGTTGTTTCACTCTGAACGTGTATGTGTGTGTGTGTGTATATATATATAAATATATATATATTGTTTTGTTTGAGTTTTGTTGTTTATTTATGTACTTATTTTGTTGTTGATCAAACTGACTTTTGTTTGTTATTCGAGGGAGGTGATTGAACCCTTTTGTCCATTAAAGTGTCTAACAAAGGAAAAGTTCAGACAGTGAACTTACTTTATATATATATATATATGTATATATATATATATATATATATATATATATATATATATATATATATATATATATATATATATATATATATATATATATTGATTTAAGACAAGTAATTTAATTGTTGAGTTAAATTGTGTTTCTGTGGCCCACCACCGTCACAACTTCATCAAGCTAAAAGGGGGAAAAATGTAATCTCTAATAATTTTGCTTTTTATTATTTTATTTTCTATCAAGAATTTTTAATGAATAATGATCCCCTTATGTGGGATTCCCTTCCCAAAATATAATCACATCCACATTCATCTATACTCTCTAAAAATAAAAGCATGACACTAAAAATCTGAATGTTGTTTCCTAAATTAAATCATGAATAATGTCAAGCCAACGTCTAATGACAATGTTAAATTGAAGTCCAAGACCAACATCAGCTGACGATGATATTTGGTTGTTTTTAGGTTGTGTTATAAAGTAACCAAAATCCAACGTCGAGCCAACGTCTCAAGCCAACGTCACATTGACATCAAATACTGATATTTAGTCGTCAGGTATGGCAACCATAATCCAACGTTTCCTAGACGTCATAATGGCAACGTCTACACAACGTCAAATTAAAACATCATTTGATGCTGATCTGTAGTTATTTTTAGGTTGTGTTATAAAGTAACCAAAATCCAACGTCGAGCCAACGTCTCAAGCCAACGTCATATTGACATCAAATACTGATGTTTTGTCGTCAGGTATGGCAACCTAAATCCAACATCTAGTAGACGTCATTATGGTAACGTCCAATCAACGTCAAGTTATAACATCATTTGATGTTGATCTTTAGTTAGTTTTAGGTTGTGGCATTAACTAACCAAAATCCAACGTCGAGCCAACGACTCAAGCCAATGTCACATTGACATCAAAAACTTATGTTTTGTCGTCAGGTATGGCAACCATAATCCAAAGTTTCCTAGACGTCATAATGGCAACGTCCACACAACGTCAAATTACAACATCATTTGATGTTGATCTGTAGTTAGTTTTAGGTTGTGGCATTAACTAACCAAAATCCAACGTCGAGCCAACGTCTCAAGCCAACGTCACATTGACATCAAATACTGATGTTTTGTCGTCAGGTATGGCAACCAAAATCCAACATGTCTAGTAGATGTCATTATGGTAAAGTCCAATCAACGTCAAGTTATAACATCATTTGATGTTGATCTTTAGTTAGTTTTTAGGTTGTGGCATTAACTAACCAAAATCCAACCAACGTCGAGCCAACGTCTCAAGCCAACGTCACATTGACATCATGTTTTGTCGTCAGGTATGGCAACCAAAAAAATCCAATGTCCAACTAGACGTCATAATGGTAAACGTCCAATCAACGTCAAATTTAAATCATTTGATGTTTGATCTGTAGTTTAGTTTTAGGTTGTGGCATTAATTAACTAACCAAACCCAACGTCGAGCCAACGTCTCAAGCCAACGTCACATTGACATCAAATACTGATGTTTTGTCGTCAGGTATGGCAACCTAAATCCAATGTATTCAAGACGTCATAATGGTAACGTCCAATCAACGTCAAATTATAACGTCATTTGACTTTGATCTTTAGTTAGTTTTAGGTTGTGGCATTAACTAACCTAAATCCAACGTCGAGCCAACGACTCAAGCCAACGTCACATTGACATCAAATACTGATGTTTTGTCGTCAGGTATGGCAACCATAATCCAACGTTTTCTAGACGTCATTATGGTAAAGTCCAAGACAATGTCAAATTAAAACATCATTTGATGTTGATCTGTAGTTAGTTTTAGGTTGTGGCATTAACTAACCAAAATCCAACGTCGAGCCAACGTCTCAAGCCAACGTCACATTGACATCAAATACTGATGTTTTGTCGTCAGGTATGGCAACCAAAATCCAACATCTTGTAGACGTCATTATGGTAACGTCCACATCAACGTCAAGTTTATAACATCATTTAATGTTGATCTGTAGTTAGTTTTAGGTTGTGGCATTAACTAACCAAAATCCAACGTCGAGCCAACGTCTCAAGCCAACGTCACATTGACATTAAAAACTTATGTTTTGTCGTCAGGTATGGCAACCATAATCCAATGTTTCCTAGACGTCATAATGTCAACGTCCACACAACGTCAAATTAAAACATCATTTGATGTTGATCTGTAGTTAGTTTTAGGTTGTGGCATTAACTAACCAAAATCCAACGTCGAGCCAACGTCTCAAGCCAACGTCACATTGACATCAAATACAAAAACTTATGTTTTGTCGTCAGGTATGGCAACCAAAATCCAACATCTAGTAGACGTCATTATGGTAACGTCCAATCAACGTCAAGTTTATAACATCATTTGATGTTGATCTTGTTAGTTAGTTTTAGGTTGTGGCATTAACTACCCAAAATCCAACGTCGAGCCAACGTCTCAAGCCAACGTCACATTGACATCAAATACTGATGTTTTGTCGTCAGGTATGGCAACCATAAACCAACGTTTTCTAGACGTCATAATGGTAACGTCCAATCAATGTCAAATTATAACGTCATTTGACTTTGATCTTTAGTTTGTTTTTAGGTTGTGACATTAACTAACCCAAAATCCAACGTCGAGCCAACGTCTCAAGCCAACGTCACATTGACATCAAATACTGATGTTTTGTCATCTGGTATGGCACCACCAAAATCCAATGTCTTTGTAGACGTCATAATGGTAACGTCCAATCAACGTCAAATTATAACGTCATTTGATGTTGATCTGTAGTTAGTTTTAGGTTGTGGCATTAACTAACCAAAATCCAACATCGAGACAACGTCTCAGGCCAACGTCACATTGACATCAAATACTGATGTTTAGTCGTCAGGTATGGCAACCAAAATCCAATGTCTTCCTAGACGTCATAATGGTAACGTCCAATCAACGTCAAATTAAACATCATTTGATGTTGATCTGTAGTTAGTTTTTTAGGTTGTGGCATTAACTAACCAAAATCCAACGTCGAGCCAACGTCTCAAGCCAACGTCACATTGACATCAAATACTGATACTTGATGCGTCAGGTATGGCAACCAAAATCCAATGTTTCCTAGACGTCATAATGGCAACGTCTACACAATGTCAAATTAAAACATCATTTGATATTGATCTGTAGTTAGTTTTAGGTTGTGGCATTAACTAACCAAAATCCAACATCAAGTCTCAACGTCTCAAGCGAACGTCAGATTGACATCAAATACTGATACTTAGTCGTCAGGTATGGCAACCAGAATCCAATGTCTTCAAGACGCCATACTGGTAACGTCCAATCAACGTAAAATTATAACGTCATATGACTTTGATCTTTAGTTTGTTTTTAGGTTGTGACATTAACTAACCTAAACCCAACGTCGAGCCAACGTCTCAGGCCAACATCACATTGACATCAAATACTGATGTTTAGTCGTCAGGTATGGCATCAAAATCCAATGTCTTCAAGACGTCATAATGGTAACGTCCAATCAACGTCAAATTATAACGTCATTTGACTTTAATCTTTAGTTTGTTTTTAGGTTGTGATATTAACTAACCTAAACCCAACGTCGAGCCAACGTCTCAAGCCAATGTCACATTGACATCAAATACTGACAACGTCAAATTATAACATCAATTTATTGTTTTTTTTTAATTATTATTTAGTAAAGTGGTTTCACTTTATTTGATGGTCCATTTTGAAATTTATGTTGTTGCACCTACAGTCGTGGCCAAAAATATCAGCACTCTTGGTAAATATGATCAAAGAAGGCTGTGAAAATTCATCTGCATTGATAATCGTTTTGAACTTTTATATAAAAAATTCACAAAAATGTATCCTTTCATTGGATAATAAGAATTTAAAACGGGGGGAAATATCATTATGAAATAAATGTTTTTCTCTAATACACATTGGCCACAATTAATGGCACCCTTTTATTCAGTACTTTTTGAAACCTCCATTTGCCAGGTTAACAGGTCTAATTTTTTTTCCTATAATGCCTGATGAGGTTAGAGAACACCTGACAAGAGATCAGAGACCATTCCTTCATCCAGAATCACTCCAGACCCTTTAGATTCCCAGCTCCATGTTGGTGCTTCTCCTCTTCAGTTCACTCCTCTCATATTCCGTAGGGTTCAGGTCAGAGGACTGGAATGGCTATAGCAAGCAGAAGCTTGGTTTTGAGCTCAGTGACCCATTTCTGTGTTGTTTTCGAGGTTTGTGTTTGGATTATTGTACGGTTAAAAGATCCAAACATGGACCATTATACGATTTCTTGCAGTCACTTACTGATTTTTTTATCTGTTGGTATTTGATAGAATCCATGATGTCATGTATCTAAACAAGATATCCAGGACCTCCAGCAGAAATATAGGCCCAGAAAATAAAAAATACAGCAGTATATTTCATTGTACACATGGGGTACTTTTTTCTCTCTGTGTTCACCAAACCCATCTTGAGTGTTTGCTGCTAAAAAGCTCATTTTTTAGTTTCATCTGATCATAGAAGCCATTCCCATGTAAAGTTCCAGTCTTGGCTGATAACTGAATATGCTTTAGTTTGTTTTTTTGAATGAGCTAGGAGAATTTTTCTTGTAACCCTCCCAAACAAAATGTGTTGATGTAGGTTCTGTTTGACCATTTTTTTTTTACGGTTTTCTGAACCAGAGACTCTGCTATTTTCTGCAATTCTCCAGCTGTGACCCTTGGAGAGTCTTTAGCTACTCAAACTCTCCTTATCATCGCACATTAGGATGATTTAAACACACATTCTCTTCCAGGCAGTTTTGTAACATTTTCTGTTGATTGGAAATTCTTAATTATTGCCCTGATGGTGGAAATAGGAATTTTCACTGCTCTAGCTCTTTTCTTAAAGCCACTTCACCAATTTGTGAAGCTCAATTATCTTTTGCTGCACATCAGAAATACATTCTTTGGTTTTTCTCATTTTGATGAATGATTAAAGGAATTTGGGCTTTGTTTTCCCTCCTCTTTATATTTCTGTGAAACAGGTAGCCATGTCTGGATAATTTCATGTTTATAATCAAGCTGGAGTGCTCAAAATTGTGAATTTGAATGGGAATATACTTCAGAGATATTTTACTCATAAGAATTTCTAGGGGGGCCAATAATTGTGTCCAAAGAGCATTTGAGAAAAAAACGTTTTCAATTCTTATTATCCAATGAAAGGATACATTTTTTGTGAATTTTTTTTAAATAAAAGATCAAAAGGATTAACCAATGCAGAAGAATTTTTACACTCTTCTTTGATCATATTTACCAAGGGTGCCAATATTATATTTTGGCCACGACTGTACATACCTGCTCTCATTAGAGTGTTAGAATAAGTTGATGTACTTGCAAAGTTACTTGTAGTCAGTAAAACATATTTTGGGAGACCATCAGAATTAAGAGTTAGAAATTAAGCAGACAGGCTATTAACACTGTAATGAGAGTTAGTTGACATGTAAGTGCAATATTATATTGTCAATAGAATATTCAAAAGGGACTATGAAAAAAAGTGTTATGACTTTAATTTGACCCATGACCCATTCATGAACCATTGCAGTTTATATAAATTGATATCCAATCTTTTTTTTTTGCAATATAATGCAATTCAAACACTCTCAAACCTGTTAAGACATATTTAGGATGATCAAAACAGTATTGCTTACTGGATTCTGGGCTGGAAACATAAACTTTTTGATCTTTGTGTTGGAAAGTAAAGTGAGTGCATGCAGACAATGCAAACATTACTGTTTATTGTACAGTCTTGTAATTATGCAATATAACTCTAATTCCTTTGCTATAATTTGGTCTGTTCTTTATATTATATTCTTTTATTTTATATATATAAAATAATTGATCAGATTGATTGCTGCTTCTTACTTGCATTTTTTTTTTTTATATTTAAAGTACATTCTAGTTAAAAATGTAAAATTACAAATCATTTCATATTTAAATGTTGATCTCATCCATCAAAGATGATTATGCTTCAACTTTTTTTTTCTGGTCTTGTAATTATGCAATATAACTTTCTAATTCCTTTGCTCTTAAATTTGCTTCAACTTTGCTAATTTTTTGTTTTTTTTGATTTGTTGTTATTATTATTATTTATTTATTCTTTTGCCAACCCCCATAATCCCATGCCCAAACCTAATGCAACGCGGTGACAATCGCGCTATTGCGCCATTTTGCGACTACTTGGCGGTCTTTTTTGAATCGGCATCAATTTATCAGGCGGCCTGCAGTGCACTTACAGCTCGAACTGTGGTGAGTATATCTGGAAATTAGATCATGTATAATGTAAGTGTTTATGCCCCCCTATATAATGATATTACTTGTAATACGTATCAAATACATCGAAGTGTTTTAGCTGTAAGACGATGGGTAGAGATAATTAATTAGAAAATGGTAACGTTATCTGTTATATCCCTGAAATAACGCCTGAGTCACTAAAGCCATCTAGCGCTGAAAAACAGTTCAAATAAAGTTTAAACTTAAGACGTATGTTTTTAATTATTATATTATTATTGTTTCGGATAATTTAACGTTAAGCTTTTCATCATGAAATTCATCCGATTTGATGCTTTTTTTCCTTCAATTGTGTCATGCGAATTAGTTATGCAGATGTTTATAGTAACTTAATATTTTGCTGTACAAGTTGTTTAATTAATTTGGGAGTAATTAGGCTATCTCCTTTAGCTGTCAGATTTCTACACAGGATGTAAAGAGGCTCCTTTTTTTTTTATTAATTTAAGCAAAAACAGCCCTTTTTCTACTACAAGCTCTAGTTTTATATTTTGGGTTCAAGTTTATCACTGAGGTCTATTATAGTATTTAATATTGTGTGATTTCAGGTGTTGTGGAGCTATACTATATGAGGTTATAACATTTGTTTTGTTTTTGCTTTTATCTCCTTGCCATGGTCTGAAGAAGCCATATTGTTGTAAGGTAACGTTATGTTTTTTGTTCATTTATAAATGAGCAGCTAGAACACTTATGTTTTAATATATTACATTAACTAGATTTAAAATATTAATAGATTGAAGGTCATTAATCTGATTCTTCTGGTTTTCTTGTGTGCTCTTCTGTTATCCTATAATTTTGCACTTATAATTTTACTAGCAAGGAGAAAATGAATGAAATTAATATTTACAGGCCAAGTTGTTGAAATAGTGTTGGTTTTACATTTTGAAATGGCACAATATCAGTTGTTCTGCAATAAGATAAAAACCTGCCAGTTTGGGTGAGCCTATGACTTTTAATCTAGTACCAACTGGAGGACCTGTATGATATCTGCATTATACTAGATATGATGAACACGTAACACAAACTATAATACCTGCCTCATAATGTGTCATGTATAATCAATTATTTGGGCATTACTCTTGTATCCACAGGTTGATGACAAATGAGGTCATGGCCTGTTTCAGTATGAAGTGGGGGAAGGGGAAGCTTGCCTTCACCAAGATCAATCTGTACACTGTTGTCACAGGTAAAACAAAATTAACAAATAATACAAATATTAGCGTCATATCACTGTGACACTCAGGGTTGTTTAGTTTCTGTTTTAGTTGGTTTAGTGAAAACCAGTAACCTCGTATTGTAGGTACTCATCTGTCACACAGAAATCGCACAAACGTTCATAAGACTTCTTGCTGATTGGCAGGTCATTCCTGTTGTCAGCCTTTCTTTATTGTTCAGAACTCTAACAATTGTTTTTGCATTCTTAAAGATATGTATTAGACATTAAATGTTAATTTACCTTAAGACACTCTGCAAAAATACTGCAATGTGTCTTTGTTGTCATGGTTTTCTTTTGCTAGATTGTCTGCTTAGTGTTTGTGAATTGCATCACAAGCTGAAATATATTTTGATGACTTATAGCTTGTACTTTACATTCATGGCTCTTAAAGCTATGGTAGATTTTTTTTTTTTTTTTCTCAGAAACTGATTAAAACCCAGTCAATAGTTTAAGTGGTCTAAATGTATTCTGTGGAAAGCAAAGAAATAGTTAATGATTAAATACAGTGATTACTGTAGTGCATCATATTCTATACTTATACATTTTCTTATTCAAATATTTCTTACAGAGAGTGTCCAGAAAACATCAAAAGAGACGGGGCAAATATTGCAGCGGCCACCGCCTTTTGTTTAAAATATGCCCCAGCAGACCCGTCGCAAGGAGGGTGAGAGGCCCTGTGCAAAGTTGACATGCGAGGCCCTCTACAATTTGTTTGTGTGTGTGTGTGTGTGTGTGTGGGGGGGGAGGTTGCTGTAGTAAGGCAAGGCAAGTTTATTTATATAGCAGATTTCGTACACAATGGTAATTCAAAGTGCTTTACATAAAATAAAGTAAAATAATCATGAAGAACAAAACTAAAACAAGCCATTTTAAAACTTTGGAAACGATTTAAAAATTGACTTGAATTTAAAACAGTTAGAAATAGAAAATGATTTTACATAAAATACAGTGAATACGTAAAATACAGTGCAATCAGGTCGGACATCGCACAGTGCTCATTAAATAAATGCACAGCTAAACAGATGAGTTTTGAGTCTAGATTTAAATGTGACTAGTGTTTTAGCACATCTGATCTCTTCTGGAAGCTGATTCTGGAAGCAATGTATTTTGGTCCTAGGTCACTGAGTGACTTCTAGACGAGTAAAAGTACTTTAAAATCAATCCTAAATGTAACTGGAAGCCAGTGTAAGGACCTGAGGACTGGTGTGATGTGCTCAGATGTTCTGGTTCTAGTCAGAATCCTGGCAGCAGCGTTCTGGATGAGCTGCATCATTTTTGAAAAAAAGATGTGGGAAGTGTGTCAAGATAGCAAGTTGACGATTTTAGTTGCTGCACTATGTCTTCCAAAATGTTGCTATCAATTGCTTCAAAATAGACAGTATCTTTTTGATATTGCAGCCGAATCTGTCTGACCTCTGCATTGCTTGAGGATGTGCTAATCGCCTTCCTGATATTGATGATCTTCTCAGAAAAGAAGGAAGCAAACTCATTGCATTTGCAGTCTGACAGCATTTCACTGGGAATCTGACTCTGGGAAACTGATTTCTGTCTGTTTGTTTTCTTACTGACTATTATTGGAGCAATATCATTAATACCATTCTTAACTTTTGAGTTAAAGGAATCAAGGAGAATATCAACAGAGTCTGCAAAAATACTTAGTGTTAAAGATATAGCCTCCATAAATAGTACACTAGTGTTCTCGTTAGGTCTGCACTATTAATCGCATGCAATTGTCATGCGCGTCTCGTCAGTAAAGCTGGTTCTGTGATTAGCGCTTAATGTCCAGAGCCGTAGTTCGCTGACGCAATATCACGTTCATAACCGCATGCGATTCATCTGCGATTATGAACGCGATATTGCGCCGCTTGTCAGCAAACTACGGCTCGGTCTATTAAGTGCAGCTACATTTGAAAGCATCTCCTTCTGACAGAGACAGATCTAGATTCAGTGGTAGCAGAGATCAATATATCAAAGAAAATACAGAAGTGATCAGATAGTGCTACGTCCTTAATAACAATGGATGAAATGTTTAGAGCCCTACTGATGATTAAATCTAGGGTGTGTCCACCCTTGTGTGTGGGTCCATGCACATGCTGAATCAGGTCAAATGTGTTTAGAACTGTTATCATTTCTTTTGTAGTTTTGTTTTCTGCATTATCTATGTGAATATTAAAATCCCCTGCAATAGCAAAACAGTCAAACTCTGAGGAAATCATTGATAACATTTCTGTGACCTCTTCAACAAAGGCTGGAGAGTATTTTGGAGGCCTGTAAATAATGATAAACAGAATGCATGGAGCACCTTTCAGCACAATTCCTAGATATTCAAAAGACAAGTACTGACCAAATGACACTTGCTTGCATTGATAGACATCTTTAAATTGAGCAGCTACACCTCCACCTCTCCTAACAGTCCTGCAGACACTCATGAAAGTAAAGTTAGGAGGGGTGCTTCATTGAGGACTGTTGTACTGCAGCTGTCTTCTAGCCATGTTTCATTTAGAAACATAAAATCCAGATTGTTTGTGGTTATAAAGTCATTGATTAGAAAATGATTAATTTTTTAGTGAGCGAATGTTTAAAGATGCTAACTTGATGGCAGTGCTTTATGTCATTACATCAATTTTAGTTTGATGCATAATAGGCTGCAGATTAGATGAGTTTGCCCTTCGGCTTGAGATGGACTTAAACTTTCTGTCACATGATAAAACTGAAATAGAGAAAGGTACAGGCACACTGGGTTCCCGCTTGTTCTTTAAACATTTGTGAATGTTGCTGCTATTATAGCGGGGACCCGACACATATCACTGAGAGCTGCTATCAGCTGTTTTTGGTTCACCTACAGCAGATGGAGGGTTTGGGCCCTGGCGTTGTGGCAGCGGTCGGAGAGCTCTCAGAGGAGCAGGTCCCACAGGCTTTGGTGTTTGGGGGGCCCGCTGTTTTCTTGTTGATATCTGCGGGCTTGCAACGAATGAGTGTGAGAGTTTAGTCCCAGCATACACCAATTCTACCATTTTCTGTGAAAAGCACAGAAGTGGAGATGCTGGAGAGAGGGATAATGTGTCTGGTGAGATGGGCTGTGTCTCTGGTGTTTCCGGTGACTGTGATATGTTGTCTTGGCTTCCCCGGCTGTCTTCCAGAAAGTCATCCTTGAGTGCTGAGTCTTGTAGCTGTTTTGATACATCACAGTCTGTCTGTGAGGAGCTCTGAGGGCAGGGCTCGGCCGGGATGGTGTCCATCAGCAGTGCTTATTGTGGCTGCATGGTGTTATCAGTTGGGAGTGGTCCACTGAAGAACTTTGAATCTTCAAAGTGTTTGAAAAAGGTTCACTAAAGTCCTTCTTAAGGAGTTCTGACTGCTCTTTCAGAGTATCATTCTTCCCCACATGGATGATAATTGGATTTGTAGTCTTGTGCTTCATCAGAATATTCTGAAGTTCCTTGTTCACATCAGAGACCATTGCTTGAGGAAGGCAGCATGTTGTTGTAGTCCTGCTACTGATGTTTCTGATAATAGAGTCACCCACTATCAGAGTCCTGGGCTCGACTGCGCTCTGAGCTGAATGTCGTTGTCTGCTCGACCTTGAGCACCTGTTAGTAGCGGTGTTAGCTGCTGGCTGATCCAATAGATGTTTAATCACATTTGGGGATTCCTCACCCGCATTCATTAATGCTTCAAATCTGTTCTCAAGATGTATAGGGGGTGGTAGAATACTGGTATTCACAAGCCTTGTCATAGTTGAATCTGGGGTAGAGGATGCTACAGCAGCAATACGAGAAACTCGTGACAATCTGATGTCTCGTGTTCCTTTGGGTCTCGCTCCCTGTTTGTGCCATCGATTAGTGTGGCGATCAGTTTTGGCTTGTTCCTCTACACTTGGTATAAACTGTTGAGATTCAGAAGATTCATGGGACTCACCGGCTGTATGCTGAGAGGGTCCATGACGATGGTCTGTTAAATGTTCCGTCTGTTTTGGAAGTCCGGCAAGTAACTTTGTTTCAAGAATCACAATCCTTTGTAGAAGTTTGCAGCAGTTCATGCAACAAGTGGATCCAACAGGAGGCATTTTCTCTCTCTTCTCTTTGAATGTAGGCAGTTGTTATCCCATCTCCGGAATGTAAGCTGCTGGCAGTGGGAGACAAAGTCTTCTTTTGTAGTATTATTCCAGTCCAAAAGTTTTTAGTTTTAGTGTTTGTGCCAAAAATCTTTTGTTTGAGCACTGTGCTGATCTGCTGAAGTAAAAAATCTTAGAAAAATCAGAGAAAAGTACAGAAATAAGAAGAAAAGCGGAGAACAGTAAGCTAGAACGTCCGAACGGTAGTGAAGCCGGAACCGTAACAAACTCAACTTTAACATGCATCTGTCCGATTGTGATGCCTTGCTTACTGACATGCTTGCGCACAAATCACGGCCACGCACTAGCTCATAAGGATCTACAATCATAATAATAATAATAATAAGTTAATAAGAATGCTTAAATTAGTTCTAGGCTTGTAGACAGTTATATATAAAGAGTTCAGATGGAAAAAAGCCTCTAAGTGCGATCCAACATTTTCTTCTAAAATAATTATTTTCTCATCCTCCTATGTTTATGTTCAGTTATTTCACTTTAATGGGAAAGAAAAGAAAACTGTTCATTGCTATTAAAGTGAAATTACTGAACCTACACATGGGAGCCTGATAAAATTTGTATTTTTTAGAAGAAAATTTCAAACGGCACTAGGTTTTTGCAGCTGAACTTTTCATATAAAATCAATTTGCACTATTGCACTCTCACTCTTATTCGTATGTTTAATAGTCGAAAACGCAAACATCTATTGTCACATTTATTTATGTTTTACATGAATCATTAACCTATCGCATATTTTCAATTCAAAAGGGCGGAATTTCATAAAAGGTTGAGTAGTTTGCATCACTAGATAGTCTATGTCGGTGGCTGAACATTTCTATCATAAAACAGTTCTGTAATACTGTAGGCTACTGCTTACATTTTTCCACAAACTCTAGTCATGATGCGCTTTCTACCATCTCGTCTTGAACAGGAGCGCTTCACAAAAATTAACCAAAGCTCAGTGAATACATGGCTCACAGACGTGACAAATATATCTATAGAAAGCTTTAAATGACTACTAAACGAAATACAACAAATCAGAAACAAAAACTCATTCATTATAATCATAATCCGTAAAGATGAAATTTTTTCTAAAGGCGCGTAAAATGAAGAGGTTGCGAGTCAGGATTGGCAACATCATCCTTGCGACACCAACTCAGAAAACACTATTTATTAGTAAATAATTCAATATCTCATTCCTGTTTCCCCCATGACTCATTTATGGTAATAATTTTTGCCGATGCTTTGTGTCAAGCTTAAGCCTATTGCGTGCATTTGAAAGCAGAACACTGCGCTGCTGCGGGACACTTAACACTGTTGAGCCACTATTGACAGTCACGGTAGCACGGTCTTGTGTTGTTTCCACCAGTGTGGCAATTTTTTCATCACTAATTGATGGATGTCTAAAATATTAAAATAAGGAGAAGCCTTAAACAGGCCTGAGGCTGGCCCGCATCTGAACTATGATGTGAAAATTGGCCCGAAGCCTGGCCCAAGGTGTAAAAATATTCAGGGTGAAATGCAGGGCTCTAGGGACCAGACTAAAAGTTAAACTTTATAACTTTTTGTCGTCCTAACAACAAAAAGTTTTACTCATTCTTATACTCAGAGTCTTATACTGTCTATCCGCTATGACTATTTTAGTCTTCCAAAGGACAAGATGGGTGGAAAAAAAACAGTAATAAAAATTAGATATAAACGACATAAAATGCAGGCCAGGAGCGAGGCCCTCTAGAGGTGCGAGGCCCTGTGCAGTTGCACACTTGGCACAGCCCTTGCGACAGTACTGTGCACCAGACAGGGTGGGTGGAGGTGGCAGGAAAAAAAAAAAAGCTGTTAATAAAATGTATCTTAATGTTTTCAAAACTATTCAGTTCCAATAAGGTTGATGTTAAAATGTAATTATTTTGAAAATGTTCTGTTCCATGTTAAATGTAAATGATAGAACAATTGAATAAATAAATCATATTTGTTATAACCCAGTTCATCTCTTAGTCATTTTTCTGATAAAACCACAAAACATTTGTGGATTCCATTTTCAGATTAAGTTAAACTATTCTTTTTGCTAATGTCTTAAAGGGTTAGTTCACCCAAAAATGAAAATTGTCATTAATGACTCACCCTCATGTCATTCCAAACACGTAAGACCTCCGTACATCTTCGGAACAGAGTTTAAGATATTTTAGATTTAGTCTGAGAGATTTCTGTTCCTCCATTGAAAGTGTATGTACGGTATACTGTCCGTGGTTAGAAAGGTAATAAAAACATCATCAAAGTTGCTGACATATGATGCTGCGGATGTGTTTTCTGGTGCGCCCAATAACACATCAGCAGCATCACTGCAGTGTTGTGAACGCGCTCAGAACAGACCCGGAAGAGAAGACAATGAATAAAGTTGTAATTTTTGTTATTTTTGGACCAAAATGTATTTTCGATGCTTCAACAAATTCTAACTGACCCTCTGATGTCACATGGACTACTTTGATGATGTTTTTATTACCTTTCTGGACATGGACAGTATACCGTACATACATTTTCAATGGAGGGACAGAAAGCTCTCGGACTAAATCTAAAATATCTTAAACTGTGTTCCGAAGATGAATGAAGGTCTTACGGGTTTGGAACAACATGAGGGTGAGTCATAATGACATAATTTTCAGTTTTGGGTAAACTAACCCTTTAAAATTTAATCATTTAGTGTTGTCTCACATTGAATCTTGAACTCTATCTGATCTGATGTTACACTTTCTCTGTATGTTTTTATTTTTCTTTTCTCTCTCTGTATGTTGATTTTTATTTTACAACAAAATTCCTGTCTCTGTTAAAGGTTTGATGTCATGTCAACACAATCCATACTAGCCATATCTTATTTTAAAGTTTGAGTTTGACAGTTTGACAATTTTGACAGTTGTTGGTTTGTGACAGATAATGATTTTGATTTAATTTTCCAACAAAATGCAATGTCTGTCAGATGAAGGAGATTGATGTTAGTCTGACGTTGGGTTCTAACATCGACCCGATTTTCATTTCATCCTAAATACCACATCTGACCAACGTTGGAGACTGACGTCAGTCTGACGTTGGGTTCTGACGTCAACCAGATTTTCATTTTCATACAAAATGCAACGTCTTACCAACGTCGGAGATTGACGTCAGTCTGACGGAGATTTTCATTTTCAGTCTGACGTCAGTCTTGACGTTGGGTTCTGACGTCAACCAGATTTTCATTTTCATCCAAAATTCAACGTCTTATCAACGTCGGAGATTGACGTCAGTCTGACGTTGGGTTCTGACGTCAACCAGATTTTCATTTTCATCCAAAATGCAACGTCTTACATGCGTCGGAGATTGACGTCAGTCTGACGTTGGGTTCTGACGTCAACAAGATTTTCATTTTCATCCAAAATGCAACGTCTTACCAACGTCGGAGATTGACGTCAGTCTGACGTTGGGTTCTGACGTCAACCAGATTTTCATTTTCATCCAAAATGCAACGTCTTACCAACGTCGGAGATTGACGTCAGTCGACGTTGGGTTCTGACGTCAACCAGATTTTCAGTTTTCATCCAAAATGCAACGTCTTATCAACGTCGGAGATTGACGTCAGTCTGACGTTGGGTTCTGACGTCAACCAGATTTTCATTTTTCATCCAAAATGCAACGTCGGAGATTGACGTCAACGTCGGAGATTGACGTCAGTCTGACGTTGGGTTCTGACGTCAACCAGATTTTCATTTTCATCCAAAATGCAACGTCTTACCAACGTCGGAGATTGACGTCAGTCTGACGTTGGTTTCTGACGTCAACCAGACGTCTTACCAACGTTTTCATTTTCACGTCATCCCAAAATGCAACGTCTTACCAACGTCGGAGATTGACGTCAGTCTGACGTTGGGTTCTGACGTCAACCAGATTTTCATTTTCAATCCAAAATGCAACGTCTTACAAACGTTGGAGATTGACGTCAGTCTGACGTCAACCAGATTTTCATTTTCATCCAAAATGCAACGTCGGAGATTGACGTCAGTCTGACGTTGGGTTCTGACGTCAACCAGATTTTCATTTTCAACCAAAATGCAACGTCTTACCAACGTCGGAGATTGACGTCAGTCTGACGTTGGGTTCTGTCGTCAAGGCCAGTCAGTCACTTGTAGAAGAAGAACTGTTGAATTAATTAATTATTTTTAGTTTAGTTTGCGCGCAAAAAGTATTCTTGTAGCTTCATAAATTACAGTTGGACCACTGATGTCACATGGACTATTTTAACAATATCCTTACTATGTTTCTGGGTCTGGGAACATTTCAGTTAAATATTGCCGCTATGGAGGTTCAGAAAGCTCTCAGATTTCGTCAAAAATACCTTAATTTGTGTTCCGCAGAGGAATGAAGGTCTTACGGATTTGGAACGACAGGGGGATTAATGACAGAATTTTAATTTTTGGGTGAACTAACCCTTTAAATGTATAGTTCACCCATAAATGATTATTCTGTCAACATGTATGACTTTATTTCTTTTTAAACACTAAAGGAGTTTTTTTTTCAGCATTTGTAATGCTGTGCTGCATCGTCGCTCTCTTCCATGCCATTACAATGAACAAGAAATGCATTTTCAAGCTTCAAAAATTATGCAAAAGCATCATAAAGATTTAATAAAAGTAGTCTATCTTCTGAAGTTAAATAGCAGCATTGGGTGAGGAAAACACTGAAATGTAACTCATTTATCACTCATCATTTCAGCCCATCGAGCTGGTAGAGGCTGTGAACAAATCTTCTGGTCAAAGAACCGAATCAGTTTGCTTCATAAACGAATCATCATGATCAAATGAATTGGACTATGCTACTTCTCTTAGGAATATAATAAGGAAATCAGTCATATGTCTTACCAAATGTCTGTTTTGAACATTCAGTTCTTCAGTCATTGTAACTGCATAGAAATGGTTCATTATAAGTGTGAGTAAATATTGACTGAAATATATTTGCAATTTTCTTCTCAATCTGCATGAAGCACTAATCTAAAATACCCTTTCCAGAAGTGCTTGAAGCATCACTGTCAAGCGTGTTTTTATAAACAGTCATTTCATATCGAGATTGCATCTACAAAGAGCAATTTCTAAAGCCAACTCATGTTTTTTTTCTTTTCTTTTCTTTTTTTTTTTTTTTTTACAGCAGAGTATACCTACAACAATTGATATCTACTATATCATTTTTTCAAAAACCTGGATATCCCAAGTTTAAAAATGACAGACTCTTAAAAAGAAAGGTTTCAAAAGAGCCGCTTGGACACTGATGCCATAGAGGAACCATTTTTTGCTTCCCCAAAAGAACCTTTCAGTGAACAGCTATTAAAAAGAACCATTTTTCTTAGTGTGGAAGAAGATTTTAATATTCCAAAGAAATCTTTTGTACTTTGTATTGTTTACTATAAAGAACCTTTTTGGTGAATTTCTAAAGCTCTCACAGATGTTAAAGATCCTTCATGGAAATCCATAAATGCCAATAAAGCAACCTTAATTGTTAAGGGTGGGAAGCACAATTCTTTGCATGCCCAAAATATTATGTTCTTTTTTAAAAAAGTCTTGATTTTTGTTTTTTTGGGGTCTACTAGAAGAGGTTTTCATGTTTGAATGTTCAAACAGCTTTTTTACTGATATAGAGAATAGCTCCCTCAAACACCAACATTACACACTAAAGAAGGTTGAAAATGTAAAATAATAGGTCCTCTTTAAAATAATTTTTGTTCTTAGTGTTTTTTTTTTGTTTGGTTTTTTTTTCTCACTATAAAGAACTTTTTGTGGAACTGAAAGTTTCCATGGATTTTAAAATTTGTTTTTCATGTAATCATAGATGCCAATACAGAACCGTTATTTTTTAATATGTGTGTTTTTTTTTTTTTTTGTATATATCTTTTACGCACTTCTGTGACTTAACCTCTGTTGGCTTTTTGTATTATTTATCATTTATGGCTTATACAGTACTCCCTACAATTCTTTTCTGCAGTGCAGGCTGTGGGCTTCCCTGTCAGGTCTTCATAGGCAATAATAAATTCCTCTGAGAATCCTTGACTGTTTTCTTTTAATTTACAATCTGTGTTTAAAAAAAAAAAAAAAAAAAAAAAAGATAAAACAAAAGTCAAATTTTAAACTGTTCAATGACTTCCTAAAAAGTAATAAGTGTTGTAGTGTCAGAAGCTTAAAAATTCATAAAACCCCACACATTGTGGTTCGGCCATTCATTGAGCAGCATTTGAATGACACCATGTAAGTTCAGTGCAAAGTGCACATACGCAGATATGAAAACGAATTTCAAAAATCCAGTGGGAACATGTTCATCTGATGAAGTTCAACTGCTGAGTGGAATGAGTGTAGGGCTCCAAGGGAGAATCATTTTACCCCAGGGACACCTTCCATGGGAAGATAATTTGGTGACTGTAGATCTCATCCATGTGGGCAGTGTTCTCTGACTGTGCTACTCTTCTGCTTTTGGGCCCATGAAGTGCCTACCTGAAATCACACTGGCAGTAACAGGCTTCAAATTCAAAGGCCTGGGGTGTGACATATCTGACACATCACATCAATGCTGCTTATGTGGCTGATCACGTTCAAATCTGCTTTGTGTCATTTCTCAAACCCACTCCCCCTATTTTTGCCTCACCTCTCCAATATGCCTAATAAAATTGCAAAAAATTAAAAAAAAAAAAAGAGGGCCAATAGCTTATCTGTTCTATGCATTCCCAAGAACCTGACTCCCAGCAAATAAGTACTGAGTTTTTGACCCAGTGTGACTGTGTGTGTGTGTAAAAAAAGAAAGCAGTTAAAAGAAAAACACAAACAAAACGGGCTGAAATCACATTTCTACAAATCTGGGAAGCAGTAGATTTCAAAGAATGAAAAGATCTAATGAGACAAAAAAGACTGTGGGCTGTGCTTCCAAAAAAGCATTGTAAAGCTTTATGCAAGTGTATGTGTCTCCATTGTCCACTTGTGGATCCGGGATTGACCAAAACGCATCTTTGGGGCCAAAAAACATGGTCAAAGCATCAATCTTGGGCTGATACTGCTTTTGGGAAATCTGCAGCCATGTAAAGCATTCCTTTTAGCAGAGCTAAAAGTACTTTGGCCTCAACACAAAAGGGGCTATTAGCTGTGCCATTGTGAACCCTGTAGATGCTTCCATCATGTAAATAGAATAATATATCTTTTCCTCTCTGTACTGCTAATTGTGGTTTTAGAAAGAATCTAAGGATCTTTGTTTCTTAATTTGAACTCTATATTTTGAAGAAGAATGCTGGAGCATTTCTCCCTTCCACAAAATGAAACTCTCCCATAGCCACTAGCAAGCAGCCAACCAAGACTCCAAACAGAAACCAAAGTCAAAGTGAAACCAAACCCACTTGTTCTGCGGAATTCCCACACACTGCACGGCTAAATACATGATTTTAATATGCTATGTGCATTTCAATGATAAAAACCCAAAATGTTGGGTATATTTAGGGCTCTGTAACAGTCATTCACAGCATAGCTAAGACTCCTCTCATCTGATAGAGAAGCCTGCCGGGAAGTCAGGACATCGTGACTTCCCTTTGGTCTTGTGGGAGTGCTGGCATGCATTTGGCAATGAAAAGTTAATTCTTAGGCTTTGAAATAACTTTCAACAGTGCCAAAGATCCAGCCTTGCTGTTCATTATTAGCTGTGGGCCGCAAAAGTGTCTTCCCCAAGAAGTGATCAAGATAGATACAAGTTAATGAAAAAAATGAAATGAGTACATATTCTCACATAGTCTTAAAGGCACAGCAGCAAAAGATGAAATATTTTCTAAGGGTCACATTATAGATTATGACCGATTTTGCTGCAAAAAAACAAAAACAAATTACTTATATGAGTTTCTAATAGTTTCTCAAGTGGGTACATCTTTAATAATAAATTTGTATGGCTCTAGTGATTAAAAAGTCATGCATTTGTTCTATACATGATGGAGAAATGGAGTTCTACATCCTGTAAAAACCCAGGAATGCACTGATCACATGGTCAGTCAGGGATGCTTGTCAGTAAACAAAATGTCTGTTATTGCTTGGGCAATTAATAAATTAATTCAATAATTGGGACATACTATCCTATTGATTATTTTGATTATTAAAATATAATTTTACTAAAAAATAATTTTATTGAAATCTTTATTGAAAATTGACATGCTACAGTAAATATGGTTTCCTTTCTTGCATTTTCTCTCTCAAAATGATGGACATAATTTAAAGTGCCCCATTATAGATTTTTGAAAATTACCTTTCATGCAGTATGTAACACAGCTCTAAGTGAAAATAAAACATTCTGCAAGTTTTAAATCTGAAAGTGCACTTTGCATAAAGTTATTGTCTTTCAAAAGAAAGAGTCAACTCTGAATCATTGAAACGAGTCATTTTTAAAATGAATCCCATGTTCCACCTAAACTGGAATCCAATTCATGCTGATATCTTTCATTACCTATAATAGGGGCACTTTAAAAAAAATGTGAGATTACCAAAAGATTAGTTAATGCAAACTCCTATATAATACTGTACCTAAGGTAAGCATTAAACCATGATTAGCTGTGTAAACTCCTAATTTATATAAATGTATATCATAAATATCTTAAATATGTAATGCCTACCATCAAAGGTTAGACTCGTTTCTTGTTTTAATTTATTTTTAGCTGTTAAAGTGGCAGTGACTTTTACCTATATGAAAATGGCCAGTAAGGACTTTCAAAATGACTCAGGGCTGATCCCTTCTGTAAATTCAGAGACGTGGATTCATATTCAGACAATTAAATGAACACATAACCTTGGTGTTTGTCAAAAAGAAAAAAAAAAAGGAAAAAGAGAGAGAAAAAAAGTAGGCAATTCGGCCAGGAATTTTTACAGGGTTGATGGGAGAAAGTTACACGGTATCTGAATGGCAATAAAATCACAGAATAGCCTCTGTAAATACTGAAATTACCTTACAGCCCAAAAAGTTCAGATAAAGTAGATATGTTTTATTAATGCTATGACCCCTTGTAATGTGCACTAATATTTTTTTTATTTTATCTTAGAATCAAGAAAGATGTCACACAGCTTAGTTTGTAAAGTAGCTCTTCCTTTCACTCTCCTCTCATATAATGCAGAAGAAATCATTCTGCCCAAATGTTCTAAATTTGGATTACATTTATTTTGTATCATTCCAGAATGCAAGTCTAATCAGACACAAAAGTAGCAAAAAAGCTTGTGGACTAGGAATAGCTGATGGTAGCCTGTCATTACATAGTGTATATTCAATAAGCATGGTGCAAATATGACTACAATATGCTTTGATCTCTGATGCTTCACTTGTTGAAAACATGTTGGAAACTGCATTGTGAATAACAATGTTAAAATTACCAGCGCTTTTGTAAATTTCTACTTGGTAGTAAAATGCACATGAGCTGATATTATGCTGGATAATATTACAATGATCAATATGCAATCACAGTTACTGTATCTTCATCTATGACTTTTCTCACACTACAGGAATAAAACTATTCTTGCTAGTTACACATTTTAGTTTCAATAATGTTCCCTACTTAGCAAGTGCACCAGGATTTATATATTTTCCACCTTTGCATTAAAAAGCAGTCATGCAGTCAAGCATGTTACTATAAAAAGGTAAATGGTGCAGTTAACTGATCTGAACTTTATTGCATTCGAAATTGTGCCTTTACAGCCAAAACTGTAAAGGGAGCTTACACAGCTAGCCAGCTTTGGGACTTTTCACTGTTTATATCACTACAATTTGTCCAAAATGCTGCCATTCTGAGGCTTGTTTAGACTTGCTGTTATTGACTGACTGACCAACTGTAGCACTTTAGCTGCACAATCGAAAGCAAGGACACAGACAAGGCACCTTAGTATTTGCTTTTCTCCCTTTCTCTTTTTACTTTTTTGAACAGCCGGTTCTCATATATACTTGTTTAGGACAATTGTACTCACTATGTGCTTTCAAACTTCTACTAATACTCACTACCACTCGGAAAGCATGTGACTGTATCAGCTGGACGGTACAACTTAATAACAATCCACGGCCTGTCCCTCTGAACTCTACTACTTTACTCTCTATTCCAATTGACTTTGATAATTTTGCATTTTTTTTTTTAACAAATAAGACAAGAACCATCAGTGATCAATTCCCCACACCACAAACGGAGGATAACTTCATAATGACTAATACACACTCTTTCTCCTCCTTGTCTCCACTCTCTGAAATAGATGTTTCCAAACTTATCCTTTTCCATCATCCTACTACTTGTCCACTTTGATCCCCATTCACCCTCCTCAGGCCATTTCTTCTTCAGTCATACCTTCGCTTACTCACATTATCAACACCTCTCTTCACACTGGTACATTTCCTGACAGCATTTGGGCAGGCTCGATAAGCAGCCTTACCGCTTTCAAAAAAACACTCTCTAAATTCAGTACTTTTAGGAAACTACAGACTGGTATCCCTTCTTCCCATTTATTGCAAAAGACACTTGAGCGAAGCAGTTCAACCCAGCCTCTTCATGTTTCTGCAGTAGAACAACCTCCTGGATAGCAAACCAAATCTTGGCTTCAAAAGCGCCACCCAACTGAGAGATTATTCCTGCTCCTCGGGTTACTTAAGCTTTCCCATGACTGGAGCAAGAGTAGCTTCCAAATCCTCAGTACTCATCTTGCTGGATCTGTCTGCTGCTTTTGATACAGTTAACCACTAGATTCTCCTGTCTCTGGAACTGCACCTGTTCAATTCCTACCCCGTAGGTCCTTTCCAGGGTGTCTTGGAGGGGTGTGGTTTCCTCAGTCACAACTTCTGCTACTGGGTTCCTCAAGGCTCAGTAAGTGTTTGTCACTCTTCTACCTACATGACGCCATTAGGATCTGTCAGTCTGTAGCGGCTTTTCTTATAACTGCTATGGTGATGACATTAATTCCCAGCTCTACTCCTCATTCCAACCAGATGATCCGACAGTAGCTGCTTACATTGCAGCCTGTCTTGGAGAGACATTTAGCTGGATGAAGGACCTCACCTTCAGGGTTTCCAACCTTACTAAGACAGAACTGCTTGTGGTTCCAGCAAACCCAACGTTTCATCACAACTGCTCTATACAGCTGGGTTTGTCAACCTTAACTCCTTCCAGTACAGCCAGAAACCTAGGAGTTGTGATTGATGATCAGTTAAGCTTCACAGACCATATTGTTACAACTGCCCGGTCCTGCAAATTGCCTTATACAACATTGGGAAGAGTAGACCCTTCCTGTCAGAGCAAGCCACACAACTTTTTGTCCCAGCATATGTTCTCTCCAGACTGGACTATTGTAATGCTCTCTTGGCGGGCCTTCCTGCATGTTCTATCAAGCCTCCCCTTACGAAAAAGAAGTTTATTCAAGTGTGCTATTAGTATACTTCTTTTAAACTAAAAATAGGAAAGTATGCTTTGACTGGACTATTGTAACTTCTCAGAAATGGGCTTTATGTACTCCTCAGAAAAATACTTAAAATGTCATTTAAGTATACTTGACTTATATTTACAAAAAGTCTAAATATATTTGAACTATACTTGTGGGATTTATGTTTTAATCAGAAAAATACTTAAAATGTCATTTAGCTAGTACACATCCTGTACAGAATTCCAAAGTGTCACGTAGGAAGACAAAGAAACAACATACAACAAAAACATATTAAATAAACTAAAACCCAAATAGGGACATAGTAGTACTTAATGTGCATGATGTAAAGTTCACTTAAAGAAAACTTCTATGAGCATATTCAGTATAAAAAACCACTAAACTATAGTTTACTGAGACTACCGTGCGCTGATTTAATTGAAGTAAACTGTCAGCATACCTATAAGTTCACTTTTTAGTATAATCTGCGCACAAACCCAAAAAGACAGGATAAACTGAAAATCAAAGTTTCCACATTGTTATACACTTAAAGCATACTTAAAAAAATATATACTCTATATTTACTAGAAAGTGGGGCCAATTTAGTCCCATGAGTACTGAATGTGCACACTTACAAGTACACTACCAGAACACTGATATTTGTATACCCCCTTTACATAAATCATAATTTAAAAAATATTTGAACTTTACTCAAGACATACTTAATAAAATAAAACTAGGAGCATAACCACTGTGACAAGTGGGGGGAGGCGGGGCTGGAAGACGTGAGGCAGGAAGGCTGAGGCGATGGGTATAGTAGAAATGAGTGACACCTGCACCCGCTCGCAATCGTCCTGAAGTCCCATCTGGAGGGAGCTCCAGAAGGATAAGAGGATGAGTAATGAAACTGAGGGACGAGAGAGAGATGACCGGTACCTAGATTTTACTTTTGTGTTTTTGTCCTGTTTGTGTAACGGCAGTCATCCATTGAGGGGGCCACCAATCTGATTTAAAGTCATTTGTTATTAAAGACTTTACTGGTACCGTCCACCTGTTCTACTTTCCCTTCCTACCAACTTACAAACATTGTTACGCTACCGAGCCGAAACCGCGGCAGAGAATGAGGAAATACTGCCAGTTCCCTCGCTGCTGCCAGAACCAAAATACCTGGCAGCGGGTGAGTAAAGCCCCGTCATGACGACGAGGCGCCAAATGTGGATGAGCTGTCAGCGGATCGACGCAACCCACTGTCAAGCCGCCCGGATGGAGGGGATGGCTGCCATCCGAGGGTTTGAGGAGCCCGGTTCATTGAGGCCTGGTTCGCCGCCATCCGCCGATGGAGGAGCAGGTATGGGGACCCCGCCAGTGCCCGGAACTGGAGGGAGCCACACCACCACCCGGCGCGATACCTTCTGCACCGGTGAACCTTTCAGCACCAGAACCGAACCCGGCCTGACCACCACTTTGGCGCCGAACGACCGAAACAGGAAAGACGAAACGGCCCGCCTTTCAGGACCAACATTCACCGAGCAGTCAGGGTCTAACCAGCGCACACACTGGTGTACAACCCATGATGGGGAATATCATTGACGGGCGAAATGCATACGAAAAATCCCCTCACCCGCCAAGGATTTCAAAACGGCAGGTAAGCACCAAACAACAACAACCACCAGCGAATGGTTCAAAGAAGATGACACCAGCGGTACCTGTAGCAAACGCAGCACCACAGACATAGTCCCCGACTTTTTTCAACTTTTACAAATATCGCTGATAATCTGAACGACACAAAACCGAGATGACGGAAACACAGCCCCAGACCGCAGTCCATCCTCCCCGCTGTTAACGTTGTTCTTCTTGCCACCGTCAGTGCTTATGCACAATGATTTGCTTGCTCAATCGGCTTACATCATCCAAACCCACTAGCCAGGGGAAGCCATGAACCTGCCTGAACCCATCAGACAGAATCTGTAGCGCAACGGTTCAAAAAGTCACATGTAAACACCAACCGGATTGAACTGGCCAGATCCGACTAAACCTTGAATTGTAAGACGTGCAATAGTTCTTATTGTAATGCGCTAGCAAGAGGGCATGTAAACACTTGATGTCGGGATATGAAAAGCCGAAGACTGGAAAGTACTCAGCGCACGCATAGGCGTGAGTAGAAATAGTCGTAATGACGTATGGACGGGCGCGGCTACAGAGGTCTGTTCCTTCCTGGTGGAATAAAGTGTCATAAATAAGTGTCCTGTCATTATAAAGAACTCCCCTTTCCTCAGCGTATTGTGAAGTGGAAGCCTGGTGACCACGTCCCACCAGTGCCTTGTTGTGAGACCTTTCAACAGAGGCTGACTATTTCTGGAAGTGGAATGGTAACTTTTACACCATACTTTTTCTCAAAGTAACTTTAAGCAAATAAGCAGTTCATGTGGGCTGTGCGTCGCCTAATAGGACCTGCTGAAGTAGATAAAATATCACTTGTGCTTTTTTATAACTAGTAGCGGGAAACTTTCCTGTATCTTCATGCATATGTGCAGGTAATTAGGGCAAAAGAGGTGACATTGATCAGAACCTAGGATGATTAAACGCGCATATCAACCCGATTCACTTTATGTAGCGTTCATGCAAAACACTAGTTTGGATTCAACTGATCCAGGAATCGAATCAATTCGATGGAAGCCAAAAGTTTCCATGTAAAGCGCAACTACTGTCGGTGTTGGGCAAATGCGTAACCCTTTAAATGGTTACTGGGAAAACAGTTTCCCCCGCAAAATCATCCAGTACTTTTGTTACTGTAGGCATTTAGTTCCTTGAACCAAAGCATTGGCGAAAGGCCGGCTGGAATGAGGGGGTGGGCCAAAAAAAGCTCACGTTACTCCTCTTCACTCATCGAGGTTACACTGGATAGCGCCAGAAACCGCAAGGAACGGAAAACACCAGCAACCTCCATCAAATTCAAGTACTGTGCCTGTCCCGAGCCTACAAGACATCCACTGGTACTGCACAATTACATGCAACTCACTAGTGTAAAACTTAAGTGCCCTCCTAGAACTTGTGTTCTGTGCAAGTGACGAGCGCCTTGGAAAAGCATCCAGAAAAAAAAATGAGGTTCAAAATGCAGCTCCTCATGGACCTTTTGCATGGACTGTGCCCATGCTGTTGGAGAGGACCTCCCTAGTGGCAGATTCCTAACAGGCTGAGTCTTTAGTCATTTTCAAATAACATCTAAAGTCCCATCTTTTTTCGCCAGCCCCTGGCCAACAAATGCTAGCACTTATCTATTTTATTCCATTCTATTATTATTAAAAAAAAAAAAAACCTTGCTACGTGTACTGTGCTAGACTTGTCATGACACTTGTATACTGTTGTTGCTTTCTTTGTTGTTGCTGATTGGCTTCTATTGTTTCATTTCTCACGTCAATCGCTTTGGATAAAAGCATCCGCTAAATGATTAAATTATAAAATGTAGATGTACACACAATGACTGTGTCAATGGCTAAACACTGACCCATTTAATTATATTGTATAATTACTTGGTGAAAATGGCAAGTAACACAATGCATTAAACATGCAATTCTGAGGAAGAAAGACTTTACCCACCCTCAGGCCATCTAAGATGTAGAGGAGTTTCTTTATTCACCTGATTTAGAGAAATATATCATTACATCACTTGGGCTCACAAGATGAAGGCAACGGCATCTGCAGTCAATAATGGGTGCCCATCAGAATGAGAGTTCAAACAGTTGATAAAAACATCGCCACAAGTAATCCAATGTGACTCCAGTCCATCACTTAATGTCTTGTGAAGTGAAAAAAAAAGATAAAAGAGTAACTGTGACTTTATACCTCACGATTTTGACTTTATCAAAATTACCCTTTTTATTTTTTACTTTGTCATCATGTAATTCTTTGTATGGCCACTTTTTATTAAAAAGGCAATTATCAATATGAGTATAGAAGATTAACATAGTTCCACAGGCTGCTGTACGAATATACTACAGGCAATACAATAGAAGTTGTGAAATTCAAATTTGGCTCCATGTGTTTCTCAGCTCTCTCTGGTATGCCTGTCGAGGGTGATCATATCAAGATAGCTGAATGTTTTAAATTAAATGAGCATCATGTCATACAGCCCCAGGCATGGCTGACTGTTACCCATCTCAGGCCTAGCATACCCAACAGCATTTGGCTCTTAAACAAGTGCGCTTGTCCTCCTCATACAAGGGGTTAAATGACCTATAACGCCCGGGGTCCGCGGGTGTAAATGATGGGCAAATGATAGGTTGTTTGGGGGCATCTCACTTCTGAGAAACTCCTGTCTGGCGGCGAGGGCATGGACCAACATTAAGGAGCAGAGTGAAGATAGAAGTAAGAAGTGAATCTTCTACTGACGCTGAGTGAATGAAGATATTCTCTTTGACAAAGTAAGCCTTGTCTGGGTGTAAAAAAAAAAAAGAATGAAAAATTATTACACTTCCGTTTTTCTTGTATTTTTTTTGTGTGTTTCTTTTTATTTTGTGCTGTATTGAGACCATAGGAAAAATGGCGCTGATGGTCAAACAGATTGTCTTATCATATTAAAAATGGCTTCTGTTATAAATAATGTAACAAAATATATCTCAAATAATCTTAACTTTGATTACAAATGCCTAAAACCTACTTTCACAAAAACATATTAACTGATGTAGATATTCTTCTGAATCTGGGAAAATTCACTGTTGAGATCTCACTTGGGTGATGTATTTTTATAGACGGGGCAACCCTAGTTAGGGTCAGCACTGGTTCCTCTTGACAAAAACTAACAATATAATTTTTGCATTGCCTTTTGGATTACTTAAGGAGAAAAAAAAAGAAAAAAAAAAAAAAAAAAAAAAAGAAAGGGACAGAAATTATCTCTTGATCAATAAAAGTTTATGAATTCCTTACAAGTTTTTTCATTCATGATAATCCTCACAAATGAAGAAGGCAAAAGAACATAAACACAAACTTTATGAAGTTTTAAAGGGCCTTGGTGAAATATAAATCCAAAGTGAGAAGTTATTAAACCATTATCTGCATCAGAAGTCTGTCTGAAATCAGTTATGTGAGATACCTTTGTAAGCAAATGCAGCAAGGCATCAAGTCAGCTGCCTAAGGTTTCGTTTTTGTTGGCAATATCCTGAAAACTGTCAGCAAGTGAAAATCAAGTCGCAAGTTGCAAGACAATGGAAACAAGTTGTAAAACAATGGAAACCAGTCACAACACAACAGAAGCAAGCCATAACACTTCACAATTTGCACAACAAAATGAAAACAAGCCACCACACTATGAAATTAGAACAACTTAACGGAAACATAGTCCAAGTCTTCTTCTCTGTTTTTAGTGTATCTCTGTGGCAGAATTACAGCGCCACATACTGGTCTGGCATGTAAACTACATCGTTTTTTGTCTGTTTCCTATATATGCAGATATTTCTTGAGTCAAGGAAAAAAAAGATTGGATAGGGAAAGCACTGGCTTCATGTGGATGTGGCCTAAAAGTAATACTTGAGGCCTACTTATTGAAACCATTCACTTGTATACATAATCTTGTTACGTCTTAATAAATTTTTTTATTATTTCCTGTGTATTTGTCTCTCTCTCTCTCTCTCTCTCTCTCATTCTCTCTCTCTCTCTGTCTTTCTCCAGGTAGCTCTGCCTTAATTGGATGCGTTTGGGACGTACCCATGGATTGGCAAGCTGAAGGAAGCATTCCTTTTAAATACGCTGGGAATGCTGACGTGGCCAGGAGAAGAGCGAGATGTTGTTGGACGTTGGCTGCCGAGAGAGTGTCCACGGTGGTTAGCTTGTACTAGTTTTCCCTAAAAGAATTGTTGTGTTGTTGTTAACTACATATTCCCATTTATTTGTGCTAAGCATCCTTATTTTACTTTGACTTTGTTGAATGTCTGTTATTGTTTTGTTCCTCTTCAGGAACTTGAGCTGCGTTGGAGACACTTTGGGAACGCCTCAGCGTGAACCGCTCTGAATCCGTGTGTAATCAGTCAAATGGATGGAACCCAGACGTCATGTTGGTGGCCGTCCAGAACCGGAAAGCACCAAAGCTCGTGCAGTGAAGCCCGGCGTGGCAGCTGTCTTCGTGTCTGTGTGTGTCAGTTGCTATCTGTTTGTGAGTCTTGGCTGGCGTGTTGTTTGTCACTGATAAGCTCAAACTTTGTCCAAGACTTCAATCAAGAGAAGTCTTGGGCGAGAACAGCTTAGCGTTCAGGCTGTGTCTTTCCCTGCCGCCAACAAAGAAAGGGTAGGGACCTGCGCGGTTGTGTGTTGTCTGCCCAGAGAGTGAAGCCAGCGCGAGTCAGTTCTCGAGGGAGCTGGCCGGCTGCGATCTCTTTGACATTTTCTTCACTCTCAGAGGCTCTCTTTGAGGAGGAGTGATCTGCTGGCGTTTTCTCGGCGGTGCGAGCCCGGCTTTTCGCCCGGCAGGCCGTGGATTTGCGCAGCATGGTTTAACTTCCCGGATCCGCTGGAAGAGGAATGTAGGCGGGCAAGTCCTATCCTTCTTCCCTTAACCACCCGGATCCTGCGCTTCTTTCGAGGGGTTTTAGGAAGCCAGCATTTGCAGGTGCTTTCTGCTTTGCATTGAGAAGTAGTCGGCGCTCTTCCTGTCTTTATCTGGGGAGATTGATGTGAAGGGCGTTGCGTCGGCTTCGCCAGTTACTGCAAGCATCAGTTACACAAAGCAAGCAATTGCGGCATGTATGCCTGATATTATAATGAGCGCAACACTGTGAGGTGGAGCTGGCGCAGTGCGTGGCTCGGGGAGCTGGTGTGCTTTTCTGGCTGTTAAGCGGCTCGGCTCTGCACCGGGCGCTCAGCGGTGTGTGTCGTGCGTCGCGATCAGCCGGTTCGCGGTCCGGCTGCTGCTGAGACGCTGGCGGCGACCGAGATCGCGAGGAATGTCGCGCATGATCTGGCGAAGCGGGTTGGGACGGCTGGTCCTATCTCACCACGTGTTCCGCAGATCTGAAACCGTTCTCGAGGTTTGGAAGCCACGCGCCAAGCTGTTACCTCTGGGGCTGGCTTCGCTGCACATCTTTCACTGCTACTCGCCCGGGCCGGCTCGAGGTATGTGTCGTGTGTGCTGATCCACGTTGCGGTCCGCGAGCTGCTGAGGCACGGCGACCGAGATCACGGGAATCGCACATGATCTGGCGAACGGGTTGGAGACGGCTCGTCCTATCTCCACCCGTGTTCACTAGATCTAGAGCTCGTTCTCGAAGCTTGGAAGCCCGCGCTGTGGTTTCTTCCCCCTCTGATGCGGCGCTCAATGCAGCATTCATCTTTCTCTGAGAATGTTGATGTTGTTTGTGTGACTGAGTGCCAAAAAAAACAAAAATAAAAACAAGAGGAGCATGCTGCCGAGGCAACGTCTATATTTCTTGGTTTTGTTTGATGTGAATCTTTCTACACCAGACCGTGTTTACTCGTCTGGTTATTTACTACATTTAATATAATAAAGGAATAAATTGAAATATTTATCTGACTATGAAAGTTAGATGTACAGGGGCTCCTGGGTTGTAATTTCTCAGTGAGAACACGTGTTTACCTCTCTTCCTCTGAGGAGGTTGAGGCTCAGGGGCTGCTGGGCGAGCAGTCCCAACCCTACGTGTTCCAGCCCCTTGCGCTGGGGTGTCACTTCTTGTACTCCGCTGATGCTAGAGTCAGAGTGGAGCTCTCAGGCCGAGGCTTCTAGTGGAAAGTGGTTCTGCGGACCGTCATTTTCACTGGAGGCCTTCGATCCTCGTCCCTGGCCATAAGGCTTGGACTTTTTGAGGGCAGCTCCCTCTGGGGAAGAAGCGGTGTACACCATTACATGGTGCCCGTCTCCTCAGGGCCCTCAGGAGATCGATCACCAACCCCTGCGGTGTTCCAGAGCAGCGACCTCCGGCGATCTCTGAGGTCCCTAGAGCGCTAGTACGGTCGTCCCTGCCCGGCCCGCCACTTCAGGGCACCGAGCTAGTGGCTCTAGGCTACCAGAGGCCAGTCTCGCTGAGGCCAGTCTCTACGAGGTCACATGGCGGTATGGGAGTCCTGCCAAGTGTACTTCATGGGGTCCTCCCCGAGCAGGATCTGGTCTAGTCTTCCTAGCAACGGC